>NC_056733.1:1168550423-1168637923 GCF_019279795.1 Protopterus annectens | reverse complement strand
TTTTGACAAACCCAAAGTACATTAAGATGCCATTCGTCCTCCATTTAAGCTGACTGTATCTTCACAGAATGGTCAGTTAAATGGTGTCTTATATTTTTTAGACAGAGCACCGTTGGAAGAAGTCGAGTTTAGACCTTCATATATTTGTGATATAAAGCTTTATTTAGAAAATTTAACAGGGATAGACATCAACTGTGATGATTATTTAGTTACAGTTAATGTCAGATCTCTTTACACTGTTATACCTCATGCTGTGGTTTTGGAGTGCGCTTTCTATATGTTAATGCATGGCAGTAATTATTCTGTGGGGGAATTCAGTTTTCAGGTGAATGCTTGGATAGGGTGTTGAGCAATATTTTTTTCAAGTTTGAAAATGTTCTTTATCATCAGAAAAAAGGGGGCAGCTATGGGGCAAGTATGGCCTTGAATTATGCTGATTTGGTTATGGTATATTGGGAAGAAAATATTCTTTCACTGAGCCCTTCCTTTGGTGGAATTAAGGGATTTTATTGGTTTATTGATGATATTGTGTGTGTGTGTGTGTGTGTGTGTGTGTGTGTGTGTGTGTGTGTGTGTGTGTGTGTGTGTGTGTGTGTGTGTGTGTGTAGATAAAAGGAGTTGAGGAACTAAAATAACATTTGGATTATATGAATAAAAGTTACATATTTTTGCAATTCACATATTCTTTTGACCTACAGGTGACAGTCTTTTTGGATGTTATTGTTAAAAAGGTGTGTTGGAGGAGATAAAATGGGGACTGGTATTAGTTATAAAAGTATAGCTAGTCATGTATCCCCCCATGTTAAGAGGAATGTTATAAAAAACAAATGATTAAGGTGCAGATTCTCACTTCTTTCCTTACTTTTTATTTTTGTTCAGGCCATCTATGAATCAAAAGGTTGTACAAAAGCTATAAAACGCACATCAACGCATCTAGAATGCCATGGCTTTTTGGGGCTTTCAGATCTCATGCTAAATTTAATTGTCTTCTCCGCAGTTATTACAGTGCAGTCTTGTCAGTTTGGATGTGTCAAAAGGGTAAATGAAAAAGCTGAGGAGCAAGACAAGGTGTGAAGAAAACAGGAAATAAGTAAAATCTGTCTAGATGTTGGTGGGAGGCCACGATTGAGAGACCTGATGAGACCAGTGTTCCGCAAGGGGGTGCCATGCAGTCCTTTGTCTAAGGCCCATTTCATCTAAGGCCAACGCTCTTGATCACAACTGGTCACCTGAAGCGTATACAGTCGATAAAGTGGCTAGACTGGTTACATACTAAGGCAGTCAGTATATATATATATATATATATATATATATATATATATATATATATATATATATATATATATATATATATATTACTAAACCCAAGCTGTTGTCATCATCACCACCATCATCATCACAACCCCCAACCCCATTTTTCCCATGTTTTTACATAGGGTCATGTGTTGCATCAACTGTCAGCACCCTTCACAATTCAGAGGCCCTCTCCTACTTTCTTCAACCATCATGCCTACCTATCAAGAGGTTTTCTTTTATATACCACATCCATCTCTTGAACATCTTCATTTCTTCTTGCCTTCTTCCTGCCTCTTCTAAATCTTTTTCATGCAATTGTCATCTGCTGTCATGTACATGTGACAGAACCACCTTAATCTCTCCTTTTTGACCTTCTGTATAACTGCGGCTACTTTTGGCTTCTGTTCTGATGTCCTCATTTCTTCATCTGTCCCTCAATGTATATCCTACCACCCATATCAGGGTCTCCATCACCTTAAGCTTTCTCAAATGCTCTGCCTTCGCTGTCCTTTTTCTGTGCCATACAGAAGCACAGGTTGCACCACTGTTCGGTACGCCATACATTTTATCTTTCTTTGCATTCTTTCTGTCACATACTAACCCTGACCTACTGCAATATAACCTCATCCCATTCTAGTTAGCCTCACCCACTCATTTGTTTCTTGCAAACCCTACTCTTGCTTTGAAAGTACCAGCTGCACCCCCGATAACTACGAAGACGAGGAGTTGCACATACTGATGGAGGTGGAGAGGTGGACACTGTTGATATCATGGAAGCATGGACCATAAGACTGAGTGGGAAGTGACAGGGTCTGAGTTACAAGTAATTGAGAAATAATAACGAAAAAGTAATGCAGGTGGAGGTGTGTAAAGCAGAGTATCAAAGGTTTGTCAAACGGAAAGGGGAAGATCAAAGCGTGTAATGAAGCAGGCCCTGTCAAAGCTACAGAAAATATCTTTTCATTTAAAGTAGGAGGATGACAGAATGGAGGGCAGCATGAGAGATTGGAGAAGGTGGAAGATGATTATATTTATGGAGGATATGAATCTGCAAGGAGAAAACTAGGAGATTCCAGCCCAGGCTACAGACAGAAAAACAGCTGACTCTTGTGTTGAACCATTAAGGGTTCAGCTACCTGCTGTTAGCCTAAAAGATTGAATTCTGGATGTGGTCCTAGCTAAGCTGGAGAGTGCCAGCTATATCATAGCAAAGGCCACATTAGCCAACAGTGATCATTCCGCAGTGTGGTTTAGGGTACTGAGATTGGTAATAAAACAGGAAAAGATGATACCACTAGATTTTAGGGAAGTGAATAATGTTAAACTAGTGGTGATGGTCGAACACGAGTTAGGAGCACTGGGCAAACTTAAGCTGTAAACAAAATATATAAATTGGACAGGGGGGATAGCTCACTGCTGTGGACAAAGATTTTAGAAAAAGCAGTATGCAAATGTGGATGTGGGTCGGATTAGGGCAAAACTCCTAACATACAGGTGATGGAATGAAGGGGTAGGGGGATGCCAGATGTATAGTAAAGAGAAGCAATCAAGGGGTCAACAAAGGAAGTGAGCATAGTAAAACCTTAAGTTGAAAGAAAGTTTTCAGAATGGGTCAAGAAGTGGTAACAAGTGATTTATAGGTATGTACCTGCAGAGAGAAAGTGAGAGTCAGTTCTGCCCAGGCTCAGAAAAGATAGGAGAGAGACAGTGAAATCTAAGTAGGCAAGGTAAAAGCAAAATGATTGAATGAAAGCTCTGCTTCAATCTTCATGGTAAAACTTAGGGGATGTTGTCATGCTGGGATGGAGTTATGTTAAACTGGGGAGAATAATGGATAGACACTGTGATGGAAAGAGGAAATGGAAATGATGCATGCTTTTATTGTGCAAAGGCAGTAAATGTTTTTTGGATATATAATGAAAGGATGCATATACTAGAATAGAATACTGTATTCACCATGGGCTATGCTTTCAAAAGCATTAAGCACTTTTTCTGTTACTTTAAGCTGTTGCATACTTTTTACTTAATGGCTTTATAAAAAGGGAAGAATATGTGTGTGATATAATACACGTGTGATTGTTTTTGCTGCAAAAACACCAAAATATTTTAAACACTAAGCTGTATAATGACACTGTTTTGTTACTCTTCATACTTTACATTGTGGTATGTGTGCATTTCTACATATTAGGAATGCAGCCATTGTCCTGCCACAAAAATGTCAGAGGATTTATGTGATTTTAAGTAACCAAATATGGTTTCAATTTCGAATTTTTAAAAGAACTGAATGACACTTGAGAATTCATCTTTTTTTCAGACCTAGATGTATTTGCGAGACTGCAGCCAGAAGTGGAAAGCCTTTTCAAAGATTCGCAGCTTCTATGCACTAAGTAATTGAATGGCTCTTATAATAAGATGTGACTTGAAAAGTATATAGCACAGCAAATTTCTCCTCGGGGACTCAATATATGAATTGCCTTCAGCTGCCTTTGACTATGATGAAAATGATTTGCAAGAGTAATGGATGGCAGTTGTACATG
The DNA here is from genome assembly GCF_019279795.1 of Protopterus annectens. Taxonomy (NCBI): domain Eukaryota; kingdom Metazoa; phylum Chordata; order Ceratodontiformes; family Protopteridae; genus Protopterus; species Protopterus annectens. The sequence continues at coordinate 1,168,634,090 of NC_056733.1, read as the reverse complement.
ACTGTACTGTAAAGTGGATTAACGTTCTAATTAAGAGACACTAGAAAATACATTACAACTGAAATTAATGACTTACTGTACCTTTTTTTAAAGAAATGAAAGCTGAATTTGAATGCTTACTGTAGATACTGAATTAAAAAAAGAAGATCCAATAGCTGAAAAGAAACATTCTGTATTGCAACATGATATTTTCTGACTTAAAAAGGCAGTCAATGTTCTCAAGACAATTGTCAGAGCCAGATCAATGTCAATCTAGACACTAAAAATGCACAAGCAGCTTATCTGTGTGAGAACAAAACTTACAAGGGTTTTAAAATGTTGAGCTTTCTCTTCAGGCCAATGCAGTGTGTGCATAAACCAAAATGAGTGAAAATGCTACTTTCAATGCCTTTTTCTCTACCCCTGTTACAATGGGGAGAATCAGAATATAGTCTTCACCGAGCAAAAGTAATATCATCTTAGTTATATCTGTATAGTAAAAGAGTAACATTACGTACTACAGAAAATGAAGATTTAAATAGCATGAGACATTTTTTTATTTTCTCATGGTATGGTGAATTTTATTTTAGTAAACTGGAAGAAATAATTTTGCAGTTGGTGGTAACGTTTCTTATTTGCTAACTGAATCTATTAGTCTTCAAGCTGCTGACCAACAGTTATATTTTCCAGTATTAATTTAACTTATATTAATCTTTCAAAACTCCTGCTAAAGACTGAAAAATGTACCAACTAATAAAGCAACACTATATGAAATATTGACAGATTGCCACAACTCTTGGAATTTCACTTGAAATGTTATTTCTCCTAAGGATGATCCTTCTAGCCATGCATTATTAGCTATTAGAAAATGGGCGACCTGTAGATCATACCCTATTGGAGAATGAACTTCTTCACGGCAAAATACTAAGCTGCCATGGAGCTAAGAGAAAAAAAACTAACGTCCACCATTATTTTAAGCTCACTTAGCAGAGCTTTTGCTGTTTAGTGAGTGAAAAATACAAAAGAAAAAAAAAAAGAAAAGAAAAGGTGTGTGTGTGTGTTTGTGTGTGTGTGTGTGTGTGTGTGTGTGTGTGTGTGTGTGTGTGTGTGTGTGTGTGTGTGTGAGGGTATGCCTGTATGACAGTGATAGAGCGAGAGTGTGATTAAGCTATTATTTTTACACTCAGCAGCTCTTTTGTTGTTTAATGAGTATTAAAAAATAAAACAGAAAAAAAATGTGTGTGTGTTTATGTTTATGTCTGCATGTGTGAGTTAATAGGTTCATAGGTAGGTACTAGGTTATCGGCCCAAGGGCCTAAGTAAGCCTAGCCAACAAGGTTTCCTGGCTTATGCCACCCAAGAAAGTAATTTTCCTATGTCCCTGTCGAGCAGAGCCACAGAAGTGATCCACAGGGTGTATTTCTTATTTGCCATCCACTCATCAAGATTTTTCTTGAAGAGTGCTAATGAGGAACTTTGCTTGACATAGATGGGTAGCTTGTTTCAGAGTATGGGATGTCTCTGGGACAGGAATCTATCCCTCCAGCATGTCCTCTTTATTGTGGTGACAAGGTTTAGGTCCCTAGAGTGTGTAGCTTGGAGGGATTGGGATTTTTTTTAGGTGTAGCATGTCCAACAGCTCTTGGTTTGACATATCTTTATATGTTAGGCAGAGATCACCTCGGAGTAGGCGATATGCTACGGAGTAAAGCTGGAGTTTTTTGAGACGGTCAGTGTAGGGCATCTGTTTGAGGCCTGTAATCCTATTTGTGAGGTACTTCTGTGGCCTTTCCATCTGCTGCAGATGTCTTGTGAGGTGCATTCCAAAAGGGGTGTTGTACTCTATAATAGGTCTAATGAGTGTTGAGTAGAGGGGAACAATGATTTCTTTTTTCCTGGATGAGAACCCTTTTGTGATGAGGTGTGCCACTTAGAAGGATTTCCTGACTACTGTGGCAATGTGATTATCAAAAGAGAGACTACTGTCCACCTGGGTCCCAAAGTTTCTTATCACACATTCAGCGTTATGTAGACTGCTGTCTATGTGGTAGTTCATGGGTACAGAGTTTTTACCAAAGGGGATGACAATGCACTTTTTGGCATTGAGCTTGAGGCCATGGCTCTGATACCAGGCATCTGTCTCAGTGAGGCCCTTCTCTAGGATGTCCACATAATTTGGGGAGTTGCCTATGGCTCCTAGTTTGCAGTCATCTGTGAACATCATTAGCCAAAGGCCTTCTGTGTTAGCCTGTACTTCAGAGAAGTAGATACCAAACAGAAGAGGTCCCAGGACTGAACCCTGTGGTGCTCCACTTGTCACTGATTTGGAGTCTGCAACTTTTACAGTGTGGGTTCTGTCAGTGAGCCAGTTGGCAACCCATCTTGTGATGTAGGGATTTATATCTAGTTTAGTGAGTTTAGCTATAATTCCAGAATGGGTGATGGTGTTGAAAGCCTTGGCGAGGTCAAGATAGGCTGTGTGAACCAACTTACCCTCATCTAAGGCTTTGGTGACTGCCTCAAAGAAGTCGGTCAAGTTCAGGAGGCATGATCTGCCTTTCACAAACCCAAACTGGATGGGGTCCAGAGTTTGGAGGTTACCAATGTCTTTGTTTATGAGTTCCATGATGATACGTTCCATGGCCTTACAGACCAGGCTCATCAGGCTAATAGGACGATAGTTCCCGGGATCAGTGCTGGCTCCCCCTTTGTGGAGTGAGATAACTGTTGCTGTACGCCATTCAGTGGGCATAAAGCCTGATGTGAGGCTATGACTGAACATGGTACTTAGGTGGGGAGCCAGTTCGTTTTGAAGTTCGTGTAAAACGCAGCCAGGGATGTTGTCCGGTCCCATGGATGCTGTGTTTTTGGCTTTAGAGAGTGCAGCTTTTACCTGCGTAGTTGTGATTACAGGGACTCTGCATTCTTCCTGTGTAGATATGGGCCCTTTAGGGGGTGAGAGGGGGGGTAAAGTTAGCACTGAACCTATCTGCCAGGATGTTAGCAATATCAGTTGGTTCTGTAATTTTCATGCCGTTGTGCTGTAACTCAGAGCAGATCTGGTGTGTTGCCATTGAGATTCTTGACACAGCTATAGAATGTTTTGCAGTTGTCCCTAGAATCAGTGGCAATTTTGCTTTCATAGCTAGCTTTGGAGAATCTTATAAGAGATCTCAGCTTCTTACTGAGGCTGACCAGGGAGCTCCTCCACTCATGGAATTATACTCTCTTTTGCAACAGTTTCTTACTTCTGTTGTAGAGTTTGTTTATGGCAGGGGACCTCCAGATTGGCTTCCTTTTTTTGGAGGATAGCGTCTTGGTTCTGTTTGGGATAGCACAATCCATGCACTTGTGTAAGTGCTTATAGAGTGCATTTGTGTAGGATTCAGCAGTCATAACTGTATTGTCCATCTGCATGGGTGTCATGAAGTTCGCCACTTCTGTCTTAAGAAGCATGAAATTGGCTTTGGAGAAATTTTTTACCATGGCTTCCTTAATGTGGGGTGGGGGCAGGATGTGAATATCTAGGGTGATTATCTTATGGTTGGATCTGACCAACGAGGAGTTGACTTCAGGTGTGGAACACTGGTTGCTCATGTTGGTAATGACTAGGTCTAGGATATTGTTGGTTAGGGTGTGGATAAGTTGTTCGAAGGCACTGGAATTTATGAATTCCAGAAAGTGTTGAGCAAAGGAGTTGGTACATGAGTAGTTTTCCCAGCTAATGGTAGGGTATTTGAAATCGCCCATTATTAGGGTGTTTGGTTGAACCCTAATATTTTCCAGTATATTAAGGAAAGAGGAGTGAGAATCCTGGGGCATGGTGGGGGATCTGTAGCAAGCTACAGTTTGGATTGCGGTCTTGCCCAGAGTTAGTTGCACTTGGATAACCTCAGATGCATTATGCTGAGCAGCTAGCCTGGAGGTGTGGATATCCTTAATGAATATGGACACACCTCTGCCTTTGGTGTTCCGGTCCAGGTTAGGTGGCCAAAAAATGTTGCATGAGTTATAGCCTGGTAATGCAGGGGTGCTCTCTGGAACCTTGAACCAGGTCTCAGTCACTGCACAGATATCTATGTTCTCCATTTTAAGGAGTGCCTCGAGGGAGTGCATTTGGAGATTTAGACTTCTAGCATTGAGTAGCATTACCCTCAGTTTTTGTTTGCCTGTTCCTGTTACAGTGGTGAATTTGTCATTTGTGCCTTGCCTAAAAAAGGCACTATAGGGGCGGCAAGAGTCTTAGCCAGTATCTGGAATCCCAGGGGTGACAGGTGCAAGCCATCTCTGGCAAAGCATTGTGGTCTGTTGATCATGTTGTCACAGACAGACAGGTACTGGATCCCTTTAGAATGACACCAGAAGCTTAGCCAATTGTTGAAGTCAATCATATTGTCCTTGTACTGCGGTATCATTCTGGGTGATGGCAGGATGTTACTCAGGGCTAGGGTCATACCTGCCTGGGCTACAAGATCGGAGAGCTCTTCCATGTCTCTTTTCATACATCTCAGGTCATTCACACCAACATGGACAATGACAGAGTCCTGAGTGCATGGGTTATGTGGCGGATCCTGGCACCCGACAGGCAGCTGACAGTAACCTTCTCCTTGTTTAGCCTGATGAGTGGGACATCAGTGTGCCTGACTATAGAGTCACCTATAACTAGTGTGTTGGGTACGTTGTTTTGCCTTATGGGCTGTGGTTGAGTGGCACACTGCGTCTGTGGGCTATGTGTCATTTGGGTTGTGTTGGGGGTGGAGGTTGCTTGCATTTCTACTTTGGAGGTCTCTGCTGCTTGAGCAGATTATTATTGAGAGCCTCCACGAATGTTTTTTGTTTCTATGTGTGGATTTTGATGGTGTATGTTTAGTGGGACTATGTAATGAGTGGGGTGTGGTGCAAGTGTTTACTTTCTTCTCTAGACTGTCAAGTTCAGTCTTGGTTGGAGAGAGTTTTACCTCCAGTTTGTCTAGATAAGTGCATCTCTCACAGGTTGTAGTGTTGGGTGGTAGGAGGAGAGGGTTGTTTGTGTACATGAGACAATTGCTACATTGCCACAAGATGCCCAGATTCATCAGATAAACAGGAGAGAACACTGAGAGCTGACCTTTGGACATGCCTGAATAAAAAAACTATTTCCCTAAGAGAAGTGAGGAAAGTGAGTACAAGAGCTGTTTTTCTCTAAGTAAGTGAGGAAAGTAAGTACAAAAACTGTTTTCCTCTAGGTAACGAGGAAGGCTGGGTACTGTAGTAATTTGTAGCTTATTTAGTGTTTACAGCAAGTTCTAAACAAGTGCTGAGCATGAATAAGCAAATTCAAGTGCTAAAACTAAGAATCTGTATCTGAACTAGACTAGTTACAGGAAAGAAACAAGTGCAAATGTAGGCTTTTTAATCAGAAAGTTGCAAGAGATGGAAAAACTGCCCAAATGGCCAATAACTACAATTTCTGGGCCAGAAACACTCCTTATGTGGTAGATAGGTTACCTAGTGCTGACCACTCCCACTGATAAGCTAGCAGGCTTCCCTCCAACACAGACAGGCTTGGGGGGGGGGGTTCAGAAGCCTACAAACAGTCCTGGATATAGCAAATCTGTATCTGGACTAAACTAGTTATAGGAAAGGCAGGAAACAAGCATATTTTTTTTTTTTGTTACAGTTAAGTAGAACACAGGGAGATTCTAGCAAAGTGTTTGTGTGTGTGTGTGTGTGTGTGTGTGTGTGTGTGTGTGTGTGTGTGTGTGTGTGTGTGTGTGTGTGTGTGTGTGTGTGCATGTGTGTGCAAGAGAGAGAAAGAGAGATAGAGACAGAGAGAGACAGAGTGACAGTAATCACTTGATCCCTGGCAGCACCAGCATCAGTTAAGAGGTTTGCATATCTCTCAATCATACCTCTCAACTTCGTGGCTCAAGAAATCTGGACAGAGCCACAAACGACAAGGGGGAAAAGGACCAAAAATAGGAACAGGTTTTAAATATTACTCTTATAGGATCATAGGATCATCGAAAGTTACTATACTAATGGCCCTAGGGCCCTTACAAGCCTAGCCAAGTTCTTACCCTTATTTCCATGATCAGGACCTATTGCCTCTGTCCAAGAGGGTTACAGGTGGAATCCCTGGAGTGAATTGATGGTTACCCATCCAGTCATCAATACTGTGTTTGAAGAGGGAAAAAAAGGTGCTCTGTTTGACATGAAGTGGGAGTCTGTTCCAAAGGTGTGGTAACCTCTGGGAGACAAATCTGTTCCTCCAGCAGGTTTTATTAATGTCACATACCAGGTTAAGGTCTTTAGAGCAAGTAACCCATGTACTATTTGACTTACAGATATCCAGCATTTCCAATAAAGCAGGGTCAGAGATTGCCTTGTATGCATGGCAGAGATCACTTCTGAGCAGTTTGTATGAAACAGAATAAATTGCTGCAGGTGCTTGGAAAGGTACATACCAAAAGGGGCATTATACTCAATTATTGGCCTGATGAGGGAAGAGTACAGGGAGGTTATAACTTCTTTTTTTCTGGAGGCAATGCTCTTACTTATGAGATGAGCAATACAGAATGCCCTTCTTACCATTGTAGAAACGTGGTGGTCAAAGGTAAGGTTGCTGTCAACCTGTGTGCCTAGGTCTCTCACCACTGAGTGTGTACTTAAGGTGCTGCTATTGATGTGGTACTTAGCAGAACATTATTTTTACCAAACATTGTCTATCCTGGGAGCAGACTGACCCTGCATCTCTCTAGCAAAGTTCTTGTGGAAGCCAGAGCTTATGGAGATGATAGGATAAAGTAGATGTAGCCATAGCTGGCTTTAGGCACCAGCGAACCCTGCGCTCGCTGGGGGCCCCCAACCATTGTAAGTTAACTTATCTTGATATTTTGTAACATGTCTGTCAAAACAACAAAAGCCAATACAGGAATCTTGCATATTTAATAAACCAGGTGGGTAATAACTCTTATTATATCTCCTTTAAAATTCAAAGATATCACTAGTTATAGTAACAGTATTTTATCAAGCAACAGCTTGCACAATTACATTAAATAGGTCACCACTGATATAGTGCCCCTGGCTTAGTTAAACCCCGCTGTGGACATTCTCTCCACTAAAACTAACAACATATCTAGCTTTACATACCTACAATACCCATGGCTGGAAGGTGCCCCCATAATCATCCATGACTGCATGGGGACCCCCACAAAAGCGGCTGCTGATTGGGGAAAAATGAAGTCGAAAATGTATTAATTTCCTGATTAGACTGTTTAATTTGCACAGGGCTGTGATATGACTCTGTTAGAATAACATAGGTAAGGTAAGCACTAGAGAGATCATCAGCCCAGCATGACAAATTACAGTATAAACCTTGGAGTTTAAGAGCAGCAGATGCTTCTGATCTTCAGGGATGTTCTTCTCATACAGAGGGTTTTATAAATATGGGCAGAAGAGCAGATACTATAACTCCCAGCTTCTTTGCTGAAGAGTTCAGCGCATACCTCAAAACTGTCCCTGATTTTGACTCAAATTTTAGCTCTGTCCCTCTTAATCCCTCCTAAAACTAGTGACTTTTGGAGGAAAGGTGGTTCATAGGTTCATAGGTTCATAGGTTCATACTAGGCTATCTGCCCGAGGGCATTTATAAGCCTAGCCAGAGTGTGTGTGGCTTTCACCACCCCTTAGGATGAGAATACTATACCCATTAGTTTGCTGTTCCTCTGTCCAGCAGTGATACAGAGATGATTCCCGGGGTAAACCTACGATCTCCCATCCACTCGTCAAGATTTCTCTTGAACAGAGTCAGTGAGGGGCTCTGCCTCACATGGACTGGGATTCTGTTCCATAGTGTAGGGAGTCTCTGGGTGATGAATCTGTCCCTCCAGCACGTCCTATTTATATCCGTGTTGAGGTTTAAGTCTCTTGCTCTTGTGGCTCTGGTGGATTTGGATTTTTGAGGTGGAGCATGTCCATTAATTCCGGGTTGGACATGGCCTTGTATGTCAGGCACAGATCACCTCTGAGCAGACGGTATGCGACTGAATAGAGCTGGAGTTTCTTCAGTTGGGCATCGTATGACATATGTTTGAGCCCCTTTATCCTTTTGGTGAGGAACTTTTGGGGTCTTTCCAACTGCTGCAGGTGTCGGGTAAGGTACATTCAATGGGGCGTTGTACTCAATCATTGGTCTGATAAGTGAAGAGTACAGAGGTACAATGACCTCTCCTGATCTGGATGTGAATCCCTTCATGATCAGGTGGGCAATGTAGAAGGTCTTCCTAACCACTTTGGCAATGTGAGTGTCAAAAGAGAGGTTACTGTCAACTTGGGTCCCCAGGTCCCTGATAACTTCTTCCATGTTTAATGGATTACCACCTATGTGGTAATTAGGGTTACCTTGTTTTTCCCAAAGGGTATGACTATACATTTTTGGCATTTAGCTTAAGGCCATGGCTCTGGCACCAGTTATCCATTTCTATGAGACCTTTCTGGAGGATGTCTGTGTCTGATGGAGTGTCAATTATGGTGCCCAGTTTGCAGTCATCTGCAAATTTTGTCAGCCACAATCCCCATATTTGCCTGCACTTCAGAAAAATAAATGCCGAACAAGAGGGGGCCCAGGACTGAGCCCTGTGGGACACCGCCCGTGACCGGCTTAGAGTCTGACATGGCACCAGCAACTCTAACCCTGTGTGTTCTGTCCTTGAGCCAGTTTGCAACCCATCTTGTGACATATGGGTTTACATCTAAGCTGGTGAGCTTTTCTATGATGCCCGAGTGGGGTATTGTGTCGAACGCTTTTGCTAGGTCAAGGTAGGCTGTGTGAACTGCCTTACCCTCATCAATGGCCTTAGTGACTGTTTCAAAAAAGTCGACCAAGTTCAAGAGGCAGGATCTGCCCTTGACAAAGCCAAATTGGGTAGGATCCAGTGTCTGTAGGTCCCCAATGTCTTTATTTATGAGTTCCATTATGATCCTCTCCATAGCTTTGCAGACAAGGCTCGTCAAGCTTATGGGGCGGTAATTTCCAGGGTCCGTAGAAGCACTGCCTTTGTGGAGTGGGACCACAGTTGCCGTATGCCATTCTTTGGGTACTTATCCTGTAGTAAGGCTAAGATTAAACAGCAGCCTTATGTGTGGGTTTAGTTCCTCATTGAGTTCGTGTAGCACACAGCCAGGGACACCGTCCGGTCCCATTGATGCTGTGTTTTTTGCTTTAGAGAGAGTAGCTCTCACCTGGGCATCTGAGATGTTTGGGAGGCTAGACTCTGGTGGGATAGATATTTCTCCTTTTGGGGGGGGGAGGGGAGAAATTTGCACTGAACCTGTCTGCCAGTATGTTGGCAATGTCTGTGGGTTCAGTGATTTTTTTATCATTTTGGACTAGTTCTGAGCATATCTGGGAGTTTCCACCCAGGTTTCTAACATAGCTAAAGAAGGCTTTATGATGGTCTTTTGTGTCATTAGCGATTTTTCTCTCAAAGTTGGCCTTGGATGATTTTATGAGTGATCGTAGTTTTTTGCTAGTATTGATCAGAGATGCCTTCCCTTTTAGGGATTTTGCTCTGTCATGTAGTAGCTTTCTCCTCTTGTTGTAGAGTTTGTTTATGGTTGGGGTCCACCAGACTGGGCGCTTGCCTTTGGTGGAAAGGGTCTTGATTTTATTTGGGATTGCTTGATCCATACATTCCTGGAGGTGCTCGTAGAAGGCATTTGTAAGGGTTTCAGCAGCGTGGGTTGTGGTTTCCACTGGCTCGGGGGCCTTGAAGGATACCACTCCAGTCTTAAGAAGTGTGAAGTTTGCTTTTGAGAAGTTCTTCACTGTGGTCTTTTTTGCTGGGGGTGGGGGCGGGATGTGGATCTCCAGTGAGATGGTGATTTACACTTAATGAATAATGACAATAATTAAGAGTTATAGACTTCCTTTACTTCAGAAAATGTGTATTAATTCATATGCTCTGATTCTGTCAATGTTTCAAGTTAATAGCACTAATATTTTAAAAGTGCCCCTGATTGTCCCTGATTTTTTCGTGACTTGTCCCTGATTCTGTTGAAATTTGTCCCCGATTGGTTGAGAGGTCTGGTTCAGCACAATACCAATAATAGCAGAATAAAGGCTCAAAATCAGGCACATGTTTTAAATATTACTCTAATTCAATTAAAGAGTTAATAGAATAACACATTTCTGCATCAATATGCATTTTTTGCTCAATAACTATAAAACTCTGATGTCTGGATTTATTCACTGTCTGTAGTCCTGAATGATTCACAAGCAAATCAAACTTTTTTATGAAGGACAGAGCAAAATTATGAACAAAATCAGGAAAGATGTGTGAAATCAGGGACAGTGACAGGTTTGCATTACTCCTCACTGAAGTAAATAAAAGTGGCTTACACCTGCTACTGTTTAACTGCTAAACAACAGTCACTGATCTGGTGTGTCAGTAAAAGTGTTGCACAATGTATTGTTATTTGCCATAATAAGTGATAAACTAGTATTGCTACAGCGTGTGTGTATGTGTGTGTGTGTGTGTGTGTGTGTGTGTGTGTGTGTGTGTGTGTGTGTGTGTGTGTGTGTGTGTGTGTGTGTGTGTGTGTGTGTGTGTGTGTGTGTGTGTGTGTGTATGTAAAAAGTATCAGTGATTTTTATCTGTGCACACACCTAGTAATGCCAGGACATGTACAATCACACTACAGGAATGCATACAGGTAGCTGCCTTTGGCAGTTTGGGTTGAGGAGTGAGGAGGCATGCTATGTATATATACGTCTGCAGTCACTTGAAATGTATGACTGTGGCAGTTTCAACCTCTGCTTTCATTCCACCCTAACACCTGAAAGATACTTAGGTAGTTTTTTTTAGGGGGGGGGGGGGGTTAGGAAGGCAGGAAATTCCCAGACAGGACTTGTGTAAACAGACAGCAACTAGCTTGTTAGTTTACTGTTGATACAATTTTGTCATCATTGAACATTAAGTCTTGGATACAACTTATGTTTCTTGAAAAAAAAAATAAGACTGAAATTCCTTTCTTACTCATGCATTTTTTTATTTAGGTCACCACTGGATTAAAAGGCTGGGAAAATGCTCTAGACTACATCCCAGAGCATTTATAATCCCTATGACTTTTGGGCAAACCTGGATTATTTGAGTTATTTCCTAAATGGTTATTATCGTGCTATCCTGTTCAGGAAAGGTGTGTTGAAAGGATACAAGGAAAACTAAAGCTGTACAGCAAAACAATTTCTTTTCTCAGTCAGAATTTCTGCCCAAGTCATCATTGGTTGAAAAGATTGTGTAAACAGAAAAGAAATGTTTGAAATGCACTTCAGAGCACATAGGGAGTTATGGCTTCTTGAAAAAGCTGACAAGTAAGGCAAAATGTGAAAAAAGGAAGAAAAAAGTAGTGTGGCAGTGTGCACAGTATGGGGAGCCGAAGATTGATTAAAAACAGGGGAAGACAGAAGGGTATGTGTGTGTGTGTGGGGGGGGGGGGGGGTGAAACAGTAGTCCTAGGGTCCATTTCACCTAAGTTAAGCCCTGTACATAAAGTTGGTGCAATGTATCACTGTTGCAACTAAATGCCAGTAACTGTAAACATACCTTTGTGAGATGGTCCAACATACTGTGGTACACAGGCCTGTTGTAATGTAATAGTATAGTAGCTACAGGCCAGTCTGTGTCCAGTACTCCTAAAAGTTTGCAGCATGAACTAAAATGTTGCTTAGGAGTGGTGACAGTGACGAGGTGATACTTAGAGTTGAAGTGCCCAGAGGGCCCCAACTTGACATCTGCTGGAGGTCCCCAAAATGCTAACACCAGCCCTGAATGTCGCTGCCCTGTAAGCTCTAGGGTGAGGCAACCACTCAAGATGTTTTTCATGGCCTGTCCAGCACAATACTGACATTGTTACTTGATGGTGGGACATAGAGCTTAAGGAGAAGATAGCTTGAACAAAGTATGATGATCCTGGTCCCCTATCTGCCCTTCCTGGCATGGGCAGACCACATAGCTTGAAATGACTGAGAGGTCTTATCTACTTAGAGGGATGGGACACACCTGTTGAAAGGCCAGCTCCTCAGTGTAGTCCCTGAATGTTTCTGCATGCGTTGTACTGCAAGACTGCATTGCATGTCAGTACCAAGGTCAGGATATACATATTTATAAGAAACAAGAGTTTGTAAAAAAAAAGGCATCGCAAAGTAAATGAAACAGTCTCATGACACTATATAACTTTTCAAGATGAAAAAAATGAATGGAGAGTATAGAAATGTTCAGGTAATCACAAGGCGTTGTTTTCAGAATAAGCACATAGCGGTGGTGGAACATGTTATTGCTGAGTATGAAAATAAAATGAAGAGATGGTTGATTTATCCCCTGTTGGCAGTTTCTGTACTACTGGGAATAGTGAAATGCCAAAAGGTCTGAAAGTGCTATGACAAGAGACATAAATCAAAAAGAAAATGAACAAAGTTACTCATGTTAGAACTTGAAAGGCAAATGAAAAGTCAGTCACAAAAACAAACAGACAATGTCGTTTGCAAAGTGAAAATGAAAAGCTGCTGCAGATCTGCAAAGTTAACATTTCCCTGCTTAACCTAAAAAGGAACTTGCAGAACATATAGTCTGAGAATAAATCAATAAAAGTGTAAATTCAAGAGGCCAGAAAGAGAGTTAATAACCGTATACAGACTTACTCATAATAATGAAGTTGTCCAGTCTGCCCCACAAAACAAATCTAAAAATATAAATGAAAGTGAACATTAACATCGATCAGTGGGAAGTTCACAGATTATGTGCAGAGAAATTTTGAAGAGAAATTCCAGTGACTTAAATGTGCTTAATCAAAATATCCCAGAAAGGGAACAAAAAAGGAAAAAGACTAATACACATGTAAATGAGCTACAGGAAGAAGAAGAGTAAACATTACATGGCAGCATAGATGATAAGTACACTACTAACCTTATACAAGGAAAGCAAAGCCTGGCTGTAAATTAAATTTACTAGCTTGTCCAGTGACTGAGACACACCTAATTGAATGAGGTACGAGGTTTCCCTAAACTTACAGATTAATGTATCTTATGAATATATGTATGCTTACACTTAGTGGTAACCTTTACGAGTCTCAGGGCAGTTCTAAATCACACATTAATATATTTCCACTTTATCTGGGAAACATATCTAAATGACAAAATTAATCTGTTATTGCTCTAGCATTACCCAATTTTTATGTCAAATACTTTGCTGTTTTAAACCTTTTTGTCCGCAGCGAGATGGTAAATTCTTTTATTATATTTTTGGTGGTCTACTAAAATTCATAGTATGCTTAGGGAAATGAAAAATAAAACTAAGAAGGGTTACTGTCTATTTCAAATAACTAGAATATTTTTGTGAAATCAAGTACATTGCTATTCTTTAATAAAGTTAATTTATGTCAAATGCATTTTCAAATCACTAGATATTTTTGTTCTTTCTTTATTTCAGAGAAACAGTGCCTCTATTGGAACTGAACGCATCTTATTATTCTTTTTTTTTAATGTCATCAGATAACAGATAGTGTTTTGTAGTAAGATGAATGCATTGCTAGCCTGCCATGAGTTCATTAACAGTTACATTATGATGAGCCAGCATTATTTGGATAGATTTATTATTAGCTTATTAGACTTCTTATAAAGAACTCTGCTCACAGTGGTTATTAATACTCAGTAGAGTAAATGGGCAATGTTTCCTAATGATTCACCCTGCACTGACAGGCAGAAGTTTGTGGAGAACATTTGAAATATACATATTTTTCCATTTTACTATTCAGTGTTTACTGTTGACATCAAACCCATCTCTTATTACACTGACATGTTATATTGCATTGTTGCATATGCCCTCTGCGTTGTTTTTGTCATTTTCCTTAGTTTTGACACACTGTCCTAAGCTAGAAGTTGGAAACAGAAATGTTCATAGATTAGTACTAGGCTAAGTGCCCTTGTGAGAAATTCTAAGCCTAGCCAATTATCCCCTGTGAGATTCAAACCCTGTATGTTGTGTTTGTAAGGCAAACACCTTAACCATTAGGTCACCCTCCCAAACTTGGGAACTAAAAAAGAGGAAGACTATATTAGATTCCCCTACAGAGGAAATAAATGTTGCAGGTTTCTTTAAACTGGCTTAGAGTTCATAAGACATGTTACAGAGATGATCTGTAAGATCTTTTAAAGCCTAAATCTCCACTAATTATTTTTTTAACTGGAGCCGTGAAACTTTTCTACATGACCTCCCCCCAGTCTAGGTATATTTACAGTGGTAGCAATAACATAATTCAAATCTAAGAGTTTGGACTCAGAAGATGACGAGCAGGTTGCAAATGTTATTTACGGAAAATAACTTGCCTGAGCTGCAGACCTGATCTAAATATTTGCCATTTTTTTGATAACCTCTTGATGTTTATTTGAGATGTTGTGCTCTAAAAATGGTTAATTTATTCCTAACTATATTTTACTTAGGTTAAAAAAAAATCATACTGCTCTTTACAATGCAAAAAATAATGACTGATAACAAAACTACAAAAGTATCATAAATTATACTTGTGATGGAATAAATTAAGTGGCAACTTTATGGAATGCATAAATCTTGCTTTTTTCACTTAGATAGTCTTGTCTGTAGAACATTTAAGATATATTATCACAGAATGGTAGTATGTGTTGTTTGTTTTGCCAGATGCAATTAAAAATTTATGTGACTTCATTAGTTGTATTTTCCGTTAATAATGTAATAACACAGATCTTCTGGTTAAGGCAAGTTGAGTGTAGTTAAATCATTGAGTTCTATGAGTTTGCACTCTCACTTAAGAGTTTGTACCCTACTTGATTTACCAGTATACAAGCAAAATTGTATATTTTCTCATTATTGCCAATCTATTTATACAATATGTAGCAAATGAATGGTAGTGGAAGAAGTCATCAAGATGCAGGTCCTGTTACTGGCAAATAGTCCACCTAACTGGTAAAGTGCCAGTGTACTGCTGGAAAGTGTGCCAGGAAACCCACCATCAAGGAGGAAAACTATGTTAAATTTCAAAGGGGTATTTTGGAGACTGTAAAGTGGTGACTGGGGAAAGTGTAGTTAGGCAGCATAGGATGGTGTTTTTTAGGATGACGTTGGTGATCAAGAAGAGGAGGAGGAGTGTGAAGGCAGCACCAATGATCAAATGGTGGAAACTGAAAACGGGTAATTGTGAGGAGGAGTTCATGGATGAGTTACAACAGGCACTGGGTGGCAGTGAAGAGTTACCAAATAGCTGGGTAACTACAGCAGAGCTAGTAAGGGAGACAGCCAGAAAGGTGCTTGGCATGACATCTGGACAGAGGAAGGATGAATCGGAAACATGGTGGTGGAAAGAGGAAGTACAGGAAAGTATACAGATAAAGAGGCTGGAAAAGAAGAAGTGGGATTGTCAGAGTGATGAAGAAAGTAGACAGGAGTATAAGGAGATGAAGTGTATGGCAAAGAGAGAGATGGCGAAGGCTAAGGATAAGGCATATGAAGAGCTGCATGAAAGGTTGGACACTAAGGAGGGAGAAAAGGGCCTGTTCCAGTTGGCTAGACAGAGGGACTGAGCTAGGAAGGATGTGCAGCAGGTAAAGGTGATAAAGGATAATGAGGGAAACATACTCACAAGCTAGGAGAGTGTGTGGAGGAGATGGAAAGAGTACTTTGAGGGGTTGATGACTGAAGAGAATGAGAGGGAGAGAAGGTTGAATGATGTGGGGATAGTGAATCATGAAGTACAATGGATTAGCAAGGAGGAAATAAGGATAGCTATGAAGAGGATGAGGAATGGAAAGGCTGTTGGTCCAAATGACATACCTCTGGAAGCATGGAGGTATTTAGGTGAAATGGCAGTGGAGTTTTTAACTAGATTGCTTAATGAAGTCTTGGAAAGTGAGAGGATGCCTGAGGAATGGAGAAAAAGTGTTTTGGTACCGATTTTTAAGAATAAGGGTGATGTGAAGAGCTGTAGTAACTACAGAGGGATTAAACTGATCAGTCACAGCATGAAGTTATGGGAATGAGTAGTGGAAGCTAGGTTAAGAAGGGATTTGATGATCAGTGATCAGCAGTATGGTTTCATGCCAGGAAAGAGCACTACAGATGCAATGTTTGCTCTGAGAGTGTTAATGAAGTACAGAGAAGGTCAGAAGGAGTTGCATTGTGTTTTTGTAGACTTAGAGAAAGCATATGACAGGGTGCCTAGAGAGGAGTTGTGGTATTGTATGAGGAAGTTGGGAGTGTCGGAGAAGTATGTAAGAGTGGTACAGGATATGTATGAGGGTAGTGTGACAGCGGTGAGGTCTGCGGTGGGAGTGACGGATGCATTTAAGGTGAAATGTAAGCAAGTGTTTAAGACCAGGTATGCAGCATTATTACTGCAATATGTATCTACAGTAATCAATGTACAGAGTACATATGCAAATGACATCCCTTCCCAACTACACATGATTCACAAACCCAGCATCATTTGTGTACAAGTTTCTCTGAATGTTATACGCTATGGGACCGCAACTGTGTACAATCATCTGGTGTAGCACTTGTCAGCAAAGTGATCACCCTTCCTTGTTGATACAGTGATCAGCTTACACAACCAAGCAGCACATTAGCATTGTTATAAAAAAATTCTGAAGTACAGTAAAAAAACCATATCAGCAGCAAAGTTCCCTGTGGTGCAGGCACTCTAGCTTCCACAAGTATATTTTACCTTGGTCCCTCCCACATAATTAGTGTATAACAGAAGCACAAGTAGGTAAATACTGCATACCCCCCCTCACCAGCACTGATTCTTGTCATTATACTTTGTCATATGATGTTTAGAATTTTTTTTCTAGTATAATTTGTATTACTTTTATTATTTGGTTATTTTTATGACTGCCTTTATACTTTTATACATGCAGTATCATTTGGTTTTAAACTGCAAATTAGGTCTTTATTCACTGAATCTATTTTCAGTGCAAAAAATGTATATAATGTTTTGAAGTACATGCATGCAGGCACTCACACGTGCACACACACAAACACACACACACACACACACACACACACACACACACACACACACACACACACACACACACACACACACACACACACACACAGTGATGCGACCAGTACCGCTGTATGGTACAGAAACCTGCAGTGTGAAGGCAGTTAAGGAGATTATGGAGTTGAGGTGCCTTAGATCACAGGTAAGTTGGACACTATGAGACAGATGAAATATGGATATCACAGCAGAAGCCAAAATAACCCCAGTTTTTGAAATGGCAGATGTTTTTCAGTATGTATTGGTGTGCATTTGTATTCAAGCTTTGCTTGTGACTAGTTCTTGTTCCTAAGGTTGGTCAGAATTTGCAAACAGAGGTAAAATGTTTATCTTTGCTCCTGATGGTTAGATTATTTTGTTCATAGTATAATTTGCATTATTTTTAAATTACTACTTTGACAAATTTTATAGTATCAATGGGCAGTCTAAACATTACAACAGGACCCCGTGTGGCAAGACTGAAGTTGGTGATGCCCCACTTTGATTAGCTTTGGTTTACACATATCACATTTGCACTGCTGATTCCCCACTTTGGTTAGCTTTGCTTTACACATATCACATTTGCACTGCTGATGCCCAACTTTGGTTAGCTTTGCTTTACACATAGGTTCATAGGTTCATACTAGGCTATCTGCCCTAGGGCATTTATAAGCCTAGCCAGAGTGTGTTTGGCTTTTGCCACCCATTTTAAATTAATTTTGCTATGCCCTTTTTCGAGGTTAGTATACTGTGCCTCTGTCTAACAGTGACACAGAAGTGATACCCGGGGTAAACCTACAATCTCCCATCCACTCATCAAGATTCCTCTTGAAGAGAGTCAATGAGGGACTCTGCCTAACCTGGACTGGGATTTTATTCCAGAGTGAAGGGAGCCTCTGGGTTATGAATCTGTCCCTCCAGCATGTCCTATTTATTTCAGTGCTGAGGTTCAAGTCTCTCGAGCACGTAGCTTGATGGGATTTGGATTTTCTGAGGTGCAGCATGTCCCTTAATTCCGGGTTGGACATGGCTTTATACGTCAGGCACAGATCGCCTCTGAGCAGGCGGTATGCCACTGAGTAGAGCTGGAGTTTCTTTAACCGGGCAGCATATGGCATCTGTTTGAGCCCTTTGATCCTCTTAGTGAGGTACTTTTGGGGTCTTTCCAGTTGCTGCAGGTGTCTGGTAAGGTACATCCCAAAAGGGGCATTGTACTCAATTATAGGCCTGATAAGGGATGAGTAAAGAGGCGCAATGACCTCCCCTGATCTAGATGTGAAGCCCTTCATGATTAGGTGGGCTATATAAAATGTTTTTCTAACCACTTTGGCCATGTGATTGTCAAATGAGAGATTGCTATCAACTTAGGTCCCCAGGTCCCTAATTACTTCTTCCATACTTAATGGATTACCACCTATGTGGTAATTTGTGGGCACTTTGTTTTTGCCAAAGGGGATGACTATACACTTTTTGACGTTTAGCTTGAGACCATGGCTCTGGCACCAGTTGGCTGTTTCTATGAGGCCCTTTTGGAGGATGCTTGTGTTGGCTGGAGAGTCGATTATGGCGCCCAGTTTGCAGTCATCTGCAAACTTGGTCAGCCGCAGTCCTTCCGTGTTGGCCTGTACCTCTGAGAAATATATACCAAACAAAGAGGTCCTAGGACTGAGCCTTGTGTGATGCCACTTGTAACTGGTTTGGAGTCTGACATGGCTCCAGCAATTCTAACCATGTGGGTTCTGTCCTTGAGCCACTTTGCAACCCATCTAGTGACATAGGGGTTTATATTTAAGCTGGTGAGCTTATCTATAATGCCCGAGTGGGGTATTGTATCGAAGGCTTTTGCGAGGTCTCCAGGTAGGCTGTGTGGACCACCTTCCCTTCGTCAATGGCCTTGGTGACTGTTTCAAAGAAATCGACCAGGTTTAAGAGGCAGGATCTACCCTTAACAAAGCCAAACTGGGTAGGATCCAGTGTCTGTAGGTCCCCAATATCTTTATTTATGAGGTCCATGATGATCCTTTCCATAGCTTTGCAGACCAAGCTAGTCAGGCTTATGGGGTAATAGTTTCCAGGATCTGTTGAGGCACCACCTTTGTGGAGAGGGACCACTGTTGCTGTACACCACTCTTTGGGTACATATCCTGTAGTAAGGCTGAGACTAAACAGTAGTTTTATGTTTGTTTTTAGCTCTTCTTGGAGTTCATGTAGGACGCAGCCTGGGACACCGTCTGGTCCCATTGATCCTGTGTTTTTTGCTTTGGAGAGGGCGGGTCTTACCTGAGCATCTGAGATGTCAGTGGGGCAGCACACCACTGGGATAGATATTTGCCCTTTTGGTGGGGAGGGGGGGAGAAGTTTGCGCTGAACCTGTCAGCTAGGATGTTGGCAATGTCTGTGGGTTTGGTGTATTTTTTGTCATTTTGGACTAATTCTGAGCATATCTGGGAATTTCCACCCAGGTTCCTGACATAACTAAAGAAAGCCTTGTGATTATCCTTAGTGTCCTGTGCAATTTTTCTCTCTAAGCTGGCCTTAGACGATTTTATGAGTGCCCGTAGTTTTTTGCTAATACTGATCAGAGATGCCTTCCCTTTTTGGGATTTTGCTCTATCATGTACTAGCTTCCTCCTTCTATTGTATAGTCTGTTTATGGCTGGGGTCCACCAGACAGGATGTCTGCCTTTGGAGGATTGGGTCTTGGTTTTATTTGGGATTGCATGATCCATGCATTTCTGAAGGTGTTCATAGAATGCGTTTATAAAGGATTTTGTGGTCTGGGCCGTATTTTCCACAGGCCCGGGGGCTTTGAAGGATTCCACCTCGGTTTTGAGGAGTGTGAAATTTGCTTTAGAGAAGTTTTTCACTGTGGTTTTCTGGGCAGGGGGTGGGGTTGGAATGTGAATATCCAGTGAGATTAGTTTATGGTCTGATCTTACCAGTGAGGGATACACTTCTGGTCTGGAGCATAGAGTCCCCATGTTGGTGATGATCAGGTCCAGCATGTTTTCCCCTCTTGTGGGAGTGGTAACAAGTTGTTCCATAGCATTTGAGTTTATAAATTCTAGGAACCTTTGGGCTAGGGTGTTGGAGCTAGAGTAATGCTCCCAGTCTATGTTTGGGTAGTTGAAGTTGCCCAATATAATGGTGTTTGGAGAGACCTTCATATTTTCCAGTGTTCTCAGGAAGGCCGAGTGGGGTTCCTGGGTTTGGGAGGGTGGTCTGTAGCAGGCTATAAACTGGAAGGCAGTTTTACCCACTGTTAGTTGCACATGGATAGTCTCTGATGCTTCGTGCTGTGCCACCAACCTGGAGGTGTGGGTATCTTTGACGAATATTGATACTCCCCTCCTTTTGTGGTTCGGTCCAAGTTTTGGAGCCAAAAAGCATGGTATGAGGTATAACCTGGTAGTGCTGGGGTGCTCTCTGGAGCCTTGAACCAGGTTTCTGTTACTGCACAGATATCGATGTTCTCCATGCTAAGGAGAGTTTCGAGTGCATGCATCTTGAGGTTTAGACTTCTGGCGTTGAGTAGCATTACTCTTAGTTTCTTATCCCTTGTGATACCTATGGAGGTGGGTTTGTCTTTTGAGCCTTGCCTAAAAAGGCACTATGGGGTTGCAAGAGCCTTTGCCAATATCCAAAGCCCAGGGTGACAGGTGCAAGCCGTCCCTAGTGAAGCATCGTGGCTTGTCGAGCATGTCATCCCAGGCTGACAGGCATTGGATCCCCTTTGAATGACACCAATACTTAAGCCAATTGTTGAAATTGATCATCTTGTCTTCATATTGTGGCATCATTCTTGGTAAGGGTAAGATGCTACTCAAGGTCAGGGTCATACCGGCCTGGGCTACATGCTCAGAGAGCTCCTCTATGTCTCTTTTCATGTAGTCCAGGGAGGTACGTCTCAGGTCATTCACACCAGCATGGACAATGACTGAGTCATATCACATTTGCACTAAGTACCTATATTATAAAAATACCCAATAGTTGATTATGGTCATGTGCATGTTCACCAGATTTAAATAGTCCAGGCCAAGTTGCTTCTACAGATGGTTTTGCTATAGCATTTTCCAACATGACATGTTTATATCAGGTGCTGAGCTTGTGTTCACTGCATTAATGATCATCTCCCATATCTGCAACTATTAGAGTGTGAAAACTTGCTTTTTTCCATAAGAATGAGATTGTTATGTCCTAGGGCTTTCTCCTTTCCTAAGATAGTGCAACCTCAGAGTTGTCATATATAGGTAGCAGGAGTGTAGGAGATGCCCCCTTCAAAATTTTTTCCTAATTTTTTTTCATCTTCAATGTTGTTTACATTCAAGTGATTTCACTCTGTTGTGACTGAAATGTCAATAGTGAATCACAACGGAGTCAAAGTCTTGCCAAAAGGTATTTACATTACATGATAAGATATCATAGTTTAGGTTCATAGGTTCATAGGTAGGTACTAGGCTATTGGCCCTAGCGCCTATACAAGCCTAGCCAAAAATGTACCCTGGCTTTCGCCACCCAAGAAAATTATTTTCCTGTGCCCCTGTCAAGCAGAACCACAGAAGTGATCCATGGGATGAATTTCCTATTACCCATCCAATCATCAAGATTTTTCTTGAAGAGTGCTAATGAGGAGCTCTGTTTGACATAGATAGGTAGTCTGTTCCAGAGTATGGGAAGTCTCTGGGACAGGAATCTATCCCTCTAGCATGTTGTGTTTATTGTGGTGACAAGGTTTAGGTCCCTAGAGCATGTAGCTCAGAGGGTTGGGATTTCTTTAAGTGGAGCATGTCCAACAGCTCTGGGTGTGACATAGCTTTGTATGTTAGGCAGAGATCGCCTCTGAGTAGGCGATATTCGACGGAGTAAAGCTGGAGTTTTTGAGATGGTCTGCGTAAGGCATCTGTTTGAGGCCAGTAATCCTTTTTGTGAGGTATTTTTGCGGCCTTTCCAGTTGTTGTAGATGTCTTGTGAGGTACATACCAAAAGGGGCATTGTACTCTATAATGGGTCTAATGAGTGATGAGTAGAGGGGAACAATGACCTCTTTTTTTCTGGATGAGAAACCTTTTGTGATGAGGTGTGCCATGTAGAAGAATTTCCTGACCACTTTGGCGATGTGATTATCAAAGGAGAGACTACTGTCCACCTGTGTCCCAAGGTCTCTTATCACACTTTCGGTGTTAAGTAGACTACCACCTATGTGGTAGTTCATGGGTACAGAATTTTTACCAAAGGGATAACAATGCACTTTTTGGCATTGAGCTTGAGACCATGTCTTTGACACCAGGCATCTGTCTCAGTGAGGCCCTTTTGTAGGATGTCCACATCATTAGGAGTTTCAATTATGGCTCCTAGTTTGCAGTCATCTGCAAATTTAGTTAGCCAAAGACCTTCTGTGTTAGCCTGTACTTCAGAGAAGTAGATACCAAACAGGAGAGGACCCAGGACTGAAACCTGTGGTACTCCACTTGTCACTGGTCTGAAGTCTGATTTGGAGTCTGATACTTTCACAGTGTGAGTTCTTTCAGTAAGCCAGTTGGCAACCTATCTTGTGACATAGGGATTTATACCTAGTTTTGTGAGTTTATCTATAATTTCAGAGTGTGGGGTGGTATTGAATGCCTTGGCGAGATCTAGATAGGCTGTGTGAACCACTTTACCCTCATCTATGGCTTTGGTGACTACTTCAAAGAAGTCTATCAGGTTTAGGAGACATGATCTGCCTTTTACAAACCCAAACTGTGTGGGGTCCAGGGTTTGGAGATCTCCAATGTCTTTGTTTATGAGTTCCATGATGATACGTTCCATGGCCTTGCAGACGAGGCTCATCAGGCTAATGGGGCGATAGTTCCCAGGGTCTGTTGTTGCCCCTCCTTTGTGGAGTGGGATAACTGTCATGGTGCACCATTCAATGGGCACAAAGCCTGAGGTGAGACTATGATTGAACATGGTACTTAGGTGGGTTGCCAGTTCATTCTGTAGTTCATGTAGAAGGCAGCCTGGGATGTTGGCAGGTCCCATGGATGCTGTGTTCTTGGCTTTGGAGAGTGAAGTTTTTACCTGTGCAGCCGTGATTACAGGAGCTTTGCATTCTTCCGGTATAAAGATGGGCCCTTTAGGGGGTGAGAGGGGGCAAAGTTAGCACTGAACCTATCTGCCAGGATGTTGGCAATATCAGTTGGTTCTGTATATTTAGTGTCATTGTGCTGTAACTCTGAGCAGATCTGAGTGTTGCCATTGAGATTTTTGACATAGCTATAAAATGCTTTGTGGTTGTCTTTAGAATCAGTGGCAATTTTGTTTTCATAACTAGCTTTGGAGGATTTTATAAGGGATCTCAGCTTCTTACTGAGGCTGGCCAGGGAGTTCCTCCAATCGTGGGATTTTACTCTTTTTTGCAACACTTTCTTTCTTCTGTTGTAGAGTTTGTTTATGGCAGAAGAGCACCAGATTGGCTTCCTTTTTTTGAAGGATAGCATCTTGGTTCTGTTAGCATGATCCATGCACTCATGTAAGTGCTTATAAAGTGCATTTGTTTAGGATTCAGCAGTCGTACCTCTATTGTCCATCTGCAAGGGGGTCATGAAGTTTGCCACTTCTGTCTTAAGAAGCATGAAGTTGGCTTTGGAGAAATTTTTTACGGTTGTTTTCCTAATGGGGGGTGGGAGCGGGATGTGGATGTCTAGGGTGATTAGCTTGTGGTTGGATCTGACCAACGAGGAGCTGACCTCTGGTGTGGAACACCGGTCACCCATGTTGGTGATGACCAGGTCTAGGATATTGCTGCCTCTGGTGAGGGTGTGGATAAGTTGATCCAAAGCGTTGGAACTGATGATTTCCAGAAAACGTTGAGCAAAAGAGTTGGTACATGAGTAGTTTTCCCAGTTAATGGTAGGGTAGTTGAAATCACCCATTATTAGAGTGTTGGGTTGTACCTTAATATTTTCCAGTGTATCAAGAAAAGAGGAGTGGGAATCCTGGGGCATGGCGGGGGGTCTGTAGCAAGCTACAATCTGGATTGCGGTTTTGCCCAGAGTTAGTTGAACTTGGATAATCTCGGATGCATTATGCTGAGCAACTAGCTTGAAGGTGTGGATATCCTTAATGAATATGGACACACCTCCACCTTTAGTGTTTCGGTCTGGGTTTGGTGGCCGAAAGGTGTGGTATGAATGGTAATGCAGAGATGCTCTCCGGAGCTTTGAACCGGGTCTCTGTCACTGCACAGATGTCAATGTTCTGCATTTTAAGGAGTGCCTCGAGTGAATGCATTTTGAGGTTTAGACTTCTAGCATTGAGTAGCATTACCCTCAGATTTTGTTTGCTTGTACCTGTTACGGTGGTGAATTTGTCATTTGGACCTTGTCTAAAAAAGGCACTATAGGGCTGGCAAGAGCCTTTGCCAGTATCCAGAATCCCAAGGGAAACAGGTGCAGGCCATCTCTGGCAAAGCAGCGTGGTCTGTCGATCATGTCATCCCAGGCAGACAGATACTGGATTCCCTTAGAATGACACCAGAAGCTTAGCCAATTGTTAAAGTCAATCATTTTGTCCTTGTACTGTGGTGTCATTCTGAGTGATGGCAGGATGCTACTCAGGGCTAGGGTCATACCGGCCTGGGCTACAAGATCAGAGAGCTCCTCCATGTCTCTTTTCATGTAGTCCA
This sequence comes from Protopterus annectens, assembly GCF_019279795.1. NCBI lineage: Eukaryota > Metazoa > Chordata > Ceratodontiformes > Protopteridae > Protopterus > Protopterus annectens. Next base: position 1,168,609,399 of record NC_056733.1, on the reverse strand, counting down.
GGGAGGTACATCTCAGGTCATTCACACCAACATGGACAATGACAGAGTCATATTTGTACTTGTTGTGGTGTGACCTGAGTGCGTGCATTATGTGGCGGATCCTGGCACCTGACAGGCAGCTGACAGTAACTTTTTCCTTGTTTAGCCTGGTGAGTGGAACATCAGTGTGCCTGACTATAGAGTCACCTATGACTAGAGTGTTGGGTACGTTATGCCTTATGGGCTGTAGTTGAGTGGCACACTGAGTATGTGGACTATGTGTCATTTGGGTTGTGTTGGGGGAGTGGAGGTTGCTTGCATTTCTGCTTTGGAGGTCTCTGTTGTTTGGGCAGATTGGTACAGAGAGCCTCCGTGAATGTAGGTGTGTGTTTTGTGGTTCTGTGTGTGTGTTTTGGTGTTGTACGTTTTGAGGGACTATGTGATGAGTGTGGTACGGTGCAAGTGTTTACCTTCTCCTCTTGACTGTCTAGGCCTGTCTTTGGTAAAGAGAGCTTTGCTTCCAGTTTGGCTATATCAGTGCATCTCTCACAGGTCGTAGTGTTGGGTGGTAGGAGGAGTGGGTTGTGTGTGTACATGAGGCTATTGCTGCATTGTCCCAAGATGCCCAGATTCATCAGGTAGACAGGAGAAAACACCGGGAGCTGACCTTTAGACATGCCTGAGTAGGTGCTTATTTATTAAGTACTAAAGACTGTTTTCCTCTAGACAAGTGAGGAAAGTTGAGTGCTGTAGTAATTTGTAACTTATTTAGTGCTTACAAAGAGTTCTGAACAAGTGCTGAGATCAAAGGAACAGAGGAGTGCTAAAACTAAAAAGCTGGCTAGTTGCAAGTGAAATTTTGAAAAACAGACTTTATGGCGCCAGGAATAGTTTAACCCCAGTTAATTGGGGGGGGGGGCTTAGGTGCTCACAAACAGTGCTGGACACAGCAAATCCATATCTGGCCTGCTACAGGAAAGGGGGGAAGCAAGCTTAGAATTTTTTTTTCCAGTAAAGTGGAAATGGAGAAAGCTGGAACAGAAGTTAATTCAACATTAAGAATCTGAGTGGGTTGGCCTTCACAAATGTTCTCTATTAGATTGAGAGAACTAATGACACTAGACTGGGAGGAGTGTCACAGATCAAATATACAGTATGAGCGGGCAACTGCAAAGCCACCAAGTATAAAAACACACAACACTAGGGAGGGAAATTACAGTTCCTAGCTGTAGCCACTAAATGAAAGTTTTAAACAGATCAAGGAGCAGACTAGAGAATGCTTTTAACAGACAAAAAAGCACAAAAAAAAGAAAATACAACTCTCAGTATGAAAAAGCAGTTACTCTCAATAATGAAGACAATCAGCAGAAAATGGCTGCCAGAAACACAAACAAAACTTCCAGCCTACACAACAGGCCTCTATCAAGATTATGCCACCTGAGCAGAACACAGAAACCTCACTTTAAAAGCATAGAAAGAACACCCACAAAGAGAAAATCCAAGTCTCAGTATGAAAAAGCAGTTTACAATTTAGTAATTTAAATTAAAAAAAAAAACAAGTATAGTAATGCACACTATTACAGTTCCTAGCTGTAGCCACTAAATGAAAGTTTTAAACAGATCAAGGAGCAGACTAGAGAATGCTTTTAACAGACAAAAAAGCACAGAAAATACAACTCTCAGTATGATAAAGCAGTTTACAGTTAAGTAATGTTAAAACCGTTTAAAACAGTACATAAATGCAGTGAAACAATAAAAAAAGCTTTATAACAGTGCAAAAATATAGTAGATCAACTGTATAGCACAATTATAAGCATTTCAGAAGTGCAATTCAGTGAAATAAGTGTAAGAAATAATTTAGCCTGCTCTTGGAATCTTATGGAATTTCCACTTATGCAATGCAATCCAGAGCCTGACAATACAAGCAGAGCCTTTGTAAGACACAAGGTTTATATAGCAGTAAGAATGGAAGAGTTGGGAAGATCAGATTACTCCTCAGCCCCTGCTATTACCCAATCAATCGTACTACAGAAGGTCAGGAGGCCTTGTTACTCTCAATAATGAAGACAATCAGCAGAAAATGGCTGCCAGAAACACAAACAAAACTTCAGGCCTACACAACAGGCCTCTATCAAGATTATGCCACCTGAGCAGAATATAGAAACCTCACTTTAAAAGCATAGAAAGAACACCCACAAAGAGAAAATCCAAGTCTCCGGAGGATTCAGCAGTCGTACCTCTATTGTCCATCTGTATGGGTGTCATGACGTTTGCCACTTCTGTCTTAAGAAGCGTGAAGTTGGCTTTGGAGAAAATTTTTACGGTTGTTTTCCTAATGGGGGGTGGGAGCGGGATGTGGATGTCTAGGGTGATTAGCTTGTGGTCGGATCTGACCAATGAGGAGCTGACCTCTGGTGTGGAACACCGGTCACCCATGTTGGCGATGACCAGGTCTAGGATATTGCTGCCTCTGGTGGGGGTGTGGATAAGTTGATCCAAAGCGTTGGAACTGATGATTTCCAGAAAACATTGAGCAAAAGAGTTGGTAAAAGAGTAGTTTTCCCAGTTAATGGTAGGGTAGTTGAAATCACCCATTATTAGAGTGTTGGGTTGTACCTTAATATTTTCCAGTGTATCAAGAAAAGAGGAGCGGGAATCCTGGGGCATGGTGAGGAGGTCTGTAGCAAGCTACAATCTGGATTGCGGTTTTGCCCAGAGTTAGTTGAACTTGGATAATCTCGGATGCATTATGCTGAGCAACTAGCTTGGAAGTGTGGATATCCTTAATGAATATGAACACACCTCCACCTTTAGTGTTTCGGTCTGGGTTTGGTGGCCGAAAGGTGTGGTATGAATTATAACCTGGTAATGCAGGGGTGCTCTCTGGAGCTTTGAACCAGGTCTCTGTCACTGCACAGATGTCAATGTTCTCCATTTTAAGGAGTGCCTCGAGTGAGTGCATTTTGAGGTTTAGACTTCCAGCATTAAGTAGCATTACCCTCAGCTTTTGCTTGCTTGTACCTGTTACGGTGGTGAATTTGTCATTTGAACCTTGCCTAAAAAAGGCACTATAGGGGTGGCAAGAGCCTTTGCCAGTATCCGGAATCCCAAGGGCGACAGGTGCAGGCCATCTCTGGCAAAGCAGCGTGGTCTGTCGATCATGTCATCCCAGGCAGACAGATACTGGATTCCCTTAGAATGACACCAGAAGCTTAGCCAATTGTTAAAGTCAATCATTTTGTCCTTGTACTGTGGTGTCATTCTGGGTGATGGCAGGATGCTACTCAGGGCTAGGGTCATACCAGCCTGGGCTACGAGATCAGAGAGCTCCTCCATGTCTCTTTTCATGTAGTCCAGGGAGGTACGTCTCAGGTCATTCACACCAACATGGACAATGACAGAGTCATATTTGTACTTGTTGTGGTGTGACCTGAGTGCGTGCGTGCGTTATGTGGTGGATCCTGGCACATGACAGGCAGCTGACAGTAACTTTTTCCTTGTTTAGCCTGGTGAGAGGAACATCAGTGTGCCTGACTATAGAGTTACCTATGACTAGAGTGTTGGGTACGTTATGCCTTACGGGCTGTAGTTGAGTGGCACACTGAGTATGTGGACTATGTGTCATTTGGGTTGTGTTGGGGGGTGGAGGTTGCTTGCATTTCTGCTTTGGAGGTCTCTGTTGTTTGGGCAGATTAGTACAGAGAGCCTCCATGAATGTAGGTGTGTGTTTTGTGGTTCTGTGTGTGTGTGTTTTGGTGGTGTAGGTTTTGAGGGACTATGTGATGAGTGTGGTACGGTGTAAGTGTTTACCTTCTCCTCTTGACTGTTTAGGCCTGTCTTTGGTAACGAGAGCTTTGCTTCCAGTTTGGCTATATAAGTGCATCTCTCACAGGTCGTAGTGTTGGGTGGTAGGAGGAGTGGGTTGTGTGTGTACATGAGGCTATTGCTGCATTGTCCCAAGATGCCCAGATTCATCAGGTAGACAGGAGAAAACACCGGGAGCTGACCTTTAGACATGCCTGAGTAGGTGCTTATTTATTAAGTACTAAAGACTGTTTTCCTCTAGACAAGTGAGGAAAGTTGAGTGCTGTAGTAATTTGTAACTTATTTAGTGCTTACAAAGAGTTCTGAACAAGTGCTGAGATCAAAGGAACAGATGAGTGCTAAAACTAAAAAGCTGGCTAGTTGCAAGTGAAATTTTGAAAAACAGACTTTATGGCGCCAGGAATAGTTTAACCCCATTTAAGTTGGGGGGGGGGCTTAGGAGCTCACAAACAGTGCTGGACACAGCAAATCCGTATCTGACCTGCCACAGGAAAGGGGGGAAGCAAGCTTAGAATTTTTTTTTCCAGTAAAGTGGAAATGGAGAAAGCTGGAACAGAAGTTAATTCAACATTAAGAATCTGAGTGGGTTGGCCTTCACAAATGTTCACTATTAGATTGAGAGAACTAATGACACTAGACTGGGAGGAGTGTCACAGATCAAATATACAGTATGAGCGGGCAACTACAAAGCCACCAAGTATAAGAACAAACAACACCAAGGAGGGTGGGTGGGAAAAAAATAACAGTTCCTAGCTGTAGCCACTAAATAAAAGTTTTAAACAGATCAAGGAGCAGACTAGAGAATGCTTTTAACAGACAAAAAAGCACAAAAAAAAAATACAACTCTCAGTATGAAAAAGCAGTTACTCTCAATAATGAAGACAATCAGCAGAAAATGGCTGCCAGAAACACAAACAAAACTTCCAGCCTGCACAACAGGCTTCTATCAAGACTATGCCACCTGAGCAGAACACAGAAACCTCACTTTAAAAGCATAGTAAGAACACCCACAAAGAGAAAATCCAAGTCTCAGTATGAAAAAGCAGTTTACAATTTAGTAATTTAAATTAAAAAAAAACAATTATAGTAATGCACACTATTACAGTTCCTAGCTGTAGCCACTAAATGAAAGTTTTAAACAGATCAAGGAGCAGACAAAAGAATGCTTTTAACAGACAAAGAAGCACAGAAAATACAACTCTCAATATGAAAAAGCAGTTTACAGTTAGGTAATATTAAAACCGTTTAAAACAGTACATAAATGCAGTGAAACAATAAAAAAAGCTTTATAACAGTGCAAAAATATAGTAGATCAACTGTATAGCACAATTATATGCATTTCAGAAGTGCAATTCAGTGAAATAAGTGTAAGAAATAATTTAGCCTGCTCTTGGAATCTTAAGGAATTTCCACTTATGCAACGCAATCCAGAGCCTGACAATACAAGCAGAGCCTTTGTAAGACACAAGGTTTATATAGCAGTAAGAATGGAAGAGTTGGAAAGATCAGATTACTCCTCAGCCCCTGCTATTACCCAATCACTCGTACTACAGAAGGTCAGGAGGCCTTGTTACTCTCAATAATGAAGGCAATCAGCAGAAAATGGCTGCCAGAAACACAAACAAAACTTCCAGCCTACACAACAGGCCTCTATCAAGATTATGTCACCTGAGCAGAACACAGAAACCTCACTTTAAAAGCATAGAAAGAACACCCACAAAGAGAAAATCCAAGTCTCAGTATGAAAAAGCAGTTTACAATTTAGTAATTTAAATTAAAAAAAAAACAATTATAATAATGCATACTATTACAGTTCCTAGATGTAGCCACTAAATGAAAGTTTTAAACAGATCAAGGAGCAGACAAAAGAATGCTTTTAACAGACAAAGAAGCACAGAAAATACAATTCTCAGTATGAAAAAGCAGTTTACAGTTAGGTAATATTAAAACCATTTAAAACAGTACATAAATGCAGTGAAACAATAAAAAAAGCTTTATAACAGTGCAAAAATATAATAGATCAAATGTATAGCACAATTATATGCATTTCAGAAGTGCAATTCAGTGAAATAAGTGTAAGAAATAATTTAGCCTGCTCTTGGAATCTTAAGGAATTTCCACTTATGCAATGCAATCCAGAGCCTGACAATACAAGCAGAGCCTTTGTAAGACACAAGGTTTATATAGCAGTAAGAATGGAAGAGTTGGAAAGATCAGATTACTCCTCAGCCCCTGCTATTACCCAATCACTCGTACTACAGAAGGTCATGAGGCCTTGTTACTCTCAATAATGAAGACAATCAGCAGAAAATGGCTGCCAGAAACACAAACAAAACTTCCAGCCTACACAACAGGCCTCTATCAAGATTATGCCACCTGAGCAGAACACAGAAACCTCACTTTAAAAGCATAGAAAGAACACCCACAAAGAGAAAATCCAAGTCTCAGTATGAAAAAGCAGTTTACAATTTAGTAATTTAAATTAAAAAAAAACAATTATAATAATGCATACTATTACAGTTCCTAGCTGTAGCCACGAAATGAAAGTTTTAAACAGATCAAGGAGCAGACTAAAGAATGCTTTTAACAGACAAAGAAGCACAGAAAATACAACTCTCAGTATGAAAAAGCAGTTTACAGTTAAGTAATGTTAAAACCGTTTAAAACAGTACATAAATGCAGTGAAACAATAAAAAAGCTTTATAACAGTGCAAAAATATAGTAGATCAACTGTATAGCACAATTATAAGTGTTTCAGAAGTGCAATTCAGTGAAATAAGTGTAAGAAATAACTTAGCCTGCTCTTGGAATCTTAAGGAATTTCCACTTATGCAATGCAATCCAGAGCCTGACAATACAAGCAGAGCCTTTGTAAGACATAAGGTTTATATAGCAGTAAGAATGGAAGAGTTGGGAAGATCAGATTACTCCTCAGCCCCTGCTATTACCCAATCACTCGTACTACAGAAGGTCATGAGGCCTTGTTACTCTCAATAATGAAGACAATCAGCAGAAAATGGCTGCCAGAAACACAAACAAAACTTCCAGCCTACACAACAGGCCTCTATCAAGGTTATGCCACCTGAGCAAAACACAGAAACCTCACTTTAAAAGCATAGAAAGAACACCCACAAAGAGAAAATCCAAGTCTCAGTATGAAAAAGCAGTTTACAATTTAGTAATTTAAATAAAAAAAAAACAATTATGGTAATGCACACTATTACAGTTCTTAGCTGTAGCCACTAAATGAAAGTTTTAAATAGATCAAGGAGCAGACTAGAGAATGCTTTTGACAGACAAAAAAGCACAGAAATGTTCAGATAGAGCAGTCACAAACAGAAAATACAACTCTCAGTATGAAAAAGCAGTTTACAGTTAAGTAATGTTAAAACTGTTTAAAACAGTACATAAATGCAGTGAAACAATAAAAAAAAGCTTTATAACAGTGCAAAAATATAGTAGATCAACTGTATTATAAGCAATTATAAGCATTTCAGAAGTGCAATTCAGTGAAATAAGTGTAAGAAATAACTTAGCCTGCTCTTGGAATCTTAAGGAATTTCCACTTATGCAATGCAGTCCAGAGCCTGACTCTCCTCCGGATGGTTTAGCAACTCTGTTTACATGATCTTCTGGGATATTATATGTACTACTAAACCAGGAAAGAAGGCTATAAATTCATATGCATTTCTGTCAAACATCAGTGTAAAGTGATATTATATAGTCACCACTAATAGGTTTGACTCACCCTTGCTTCCTGTGGCTTTTTTACAGTGGGAATTAGATCAGATGCTGGTCACCATTCATTAACTATTGCTAGTGATGCTGACTACAGAAATGACTATGTGACACATGCAGATTGTTGTGCTCTGGAACAGATACTGGAGCCAGCCAGGACTGGTGCAGTCCATACACAGGGTGCATCCACTGGTACACATGATATGACAGAAAGTGACACATCTGTAAACAACATTATTATTCACTTAACAGCTTTAGTTATAAGTTATATTACTTCAGAGCAGCAAAAGCATGCACCAGCTGTCTCCATAGCTGTCTCCATTAGGCCTAAGAATGGTCCATCTGTGTACAACATGCACCTTCTGTAGTTAGTGATCAATCATTATCAGTCAGATGGGAAGGGTGCACTCGGTGTACCAACAGATGCCAAGGAAATGTAAACTGCCTTTTCTTGTACAAATGCTAGGGCATTTCAGTCAGCACCTGTGCAGCCATAAAATGAGGTCTTACATGGTGTGTCCTGCATGCCCGTTACCACACACAATAGGGCTAAAAAATGCCACGAAGATAATATGGGAACAATGCAGCTATTGATGAATATATTTTCAGACTATATATGAACCATAAGGTTTAAATTTTGTCACATCACCTTCTTAAAATGTGCTGTTCATGACATGATTTGTGCACACAGCGTCCACACAAGAACTGTCTAGTGCTGTATGGTCATGACTGTGGATCTCTCAGTATGCTTTTCTGTTGCTATTCAAAGAGCAGTTGGTCACCTCAGCCTATCATCTCTAACCTTCTAACCTCCTGAATTCCTACTGATCCCATGCAATCTATGACATGGATAATTGTTTGGATTTAGAGCAGGATCACACACACTCTGACTCACCTTTCATACACTTTAGTTCCTAACCTAGCCATTCCCATGCACCAACAAATTTCTGGCAGGAAAAAGGCTAGTCTTGTTGCCATCAGAAGACAGGCTACAGGCAGACTATCCCATGGAACATTGTGAGCTAGAAGGTAAGGTTAACATGTAACAACAGATAGGTTACCAGCTAATATCCTGTGTTGTCTATCCATTGTTCTCATGTTGTGTATCTGTCTGTATGCATCTTGTTAATACTGTAAGTTCACATGATAAATGCCATTTGTGACCTTTGTGTTATTGTAAACATATCAGTTATGTCTGAATTTGATGTATTCAAGATGTACATCTATCAATGTGCCCTGTCATGATAATGTAATGGCAACAATCCATATATGGTATCATTAACCAAGGGTTCCCAGGGTTACTCACTGTCAGCAGAAAGACATACAGTGACATAAGTACTGTACATAAATATTCAAGAGCCCTCCTAATTTCCCATCTTTTTCTCAATAGATCATAATTGTTTATCCCAATGGATAATTTTGGAAGGTGGAATATTAAATTATTTTACACCAAGGGCACTTAGTTGGTTTCCAAAAACCCCTTCCTAAACATTATCATTCTTGGCATTCGGTATTCCAGACATATTTGGCATTACAATCACTTTCTAAAATTATTATCTGGCCTGCCATTTGGGTCTCAGCGATACTAATCTGGGGCAACCCAAGCTGTAATTTAGCGAAAGTTCCGATAATAGACCTGGAATGGAAAGACAATGGCATTAGATAGCTTTCTAATTTAATTAGCTCTTGTGGGGGAAGTTAAAACACTAATAATTTTGGTGACTTGCAGCAGACTTGTGGAATTGAATGAATATCATTCTGGAAATACTTATGACTTTGTTAAATGATAGCCAGATCCCTCTTTTAAAAGCATACATTTCCTACAACCACATTCATTTAAGTAGCTACTCCTGAAAGTACTTTGGAGCTACAGCACCTGGAAATAACTTTAAAGCTTCTTCTTTCATTGACGTACTTGCATGCCAGTCTCAGAAAGAAGTGATATCCCAAGTCTACTCCTGGATGAAGAATATACAACCAAATAGCTCTTGTACAACTGTCTCCACTTTTATGAAGGATAGCTATCATATCCAGCAGATCCCGAACATGTTTGAAAAGATGGTGTTATAGATTCATAAAGGATATTGGGATCCCACTACATAGCTGACTAAGGGTTTTGTAAAGTTTGCTAGCTGTTAAGGTTGAGGTATTTCTAATGTAACAACTTTCCATAAATTCTGGGACTGACTACCAATTTCTCAGTTAAAGATTTGGATAGTATCCTGTTTCATTGGAATACTAGGTATGCAATATCTTAAAATAAGCTGAACCTATGGAAAGGGCTACTCTCCTAATAGAAGTCCTATGGATTAAAGGATGAGGTAATATCTTCTTCAGTTATCAGCCATTGTTAGAACATATATAGCAGCCTCATGGAAGTCCTCTTTATAGACTTCCATTGCATATTTATCTACCTGGATTGTAGATAAGATGAAATTACTTCTTGGCACCTTAGGAGAATCCTCATCTATTCCTTATTCCTGTCAGCAAACTTACTCTCTTATGGCCATTGCCAAGATGTGAGATCATTTTTTAAGTGTTTAAAGTATTGGCGACATCATTTATTAATACAATACCATTATAACTCTCAGAATTTTTATTGTAGCCATAATTCTTTATTTTATACCTATTTTCTTTTTTCTTCACTCCATGAAATATGTTTATTACACTGTAATTGTTCTCTCATTTGTAAAATAGTTTGCAGTGTAGTTTTAAATTGATTGTCATTTAATGTTATTTGGTTTATGCATATTCTATTACTCTTGTATGGTTTCATGAAATTTGCAACATGTTGATGTCTGAACCTGTTGAGTTATGTTATCAATAAAGTTGGTGTATAAAACGGATGGAAATGTCTAGTCCTGCCACTCATTCAGTTGCTACAGTACTGGCTTAACCAAATAAACCTTATGACTGTCATGTGAATAGCAAATCTATTTCTATAATTTCTGCTGCATTATATACTAATATAATGAAAAATAGGTTCATACCTTTAATGGTGTAAATATTATCGCAATGGTCAATGTGGATTTGGGTCTGTAAGAACCTAACTTGATTATTCTCAGATTTTTGAAAATTGTAATATATCTTGGTCAGTCTCTACCTTCCTAGCAGAAAAGAAATTAGTTAAATGGGGAAATGAGAGTTTTGTCTAGTAGCCATGTTGTGCCCCAGAGTTCCATCTTAGAGCCATTACATTTCAGCTTGTATGTAAATACAAAAGGTAATACACTATGCATATGACATGCTACTATTATGTTCTGCAATAAATAAATAAATAAATAACTACTGTCAGCGGCAGAAAAATGTTTGCAGAGTGGCTTCCTCACTAACATTGCCTATGTGACTCTACTCTCTTCTCTTGTTCATTAACAATTTATACACTTGTAGAAATCATCACTACTCTACTTAAAATTAGAAAAGACATCAGAAAGTTTGTTATGGACCGTGCTCCTAAAAGTCAGTACAGTACTGTCTTCTAATAACATGCACTGACCTCCTTTAAAAAGATATGACAGTATTACTTACTATGCAGCAAGTTTAAATTCCTTGTGTTCTACTTAAAGATCAAATGCAAACTGACAAAAATCAGAGTAGTCTGTTCTGAAAATGCATTTCTATCATTTAAGTTTGCATTCTCACTTTTCTTTTTAAGGAAGATCTCTTCAAAAAAATACCCTCCATAGCCATAACTTGCTCTGACCTCACTGATTACTCTGCAGGAAGTTCTGCTTCCTTACAGAATGCTGATATTATGTTGGGGTCAGCAGAGTCCATTACCTAGTCAGCAAGAGGGAGAAAGTTGTACGTAAACAGGATGTTCAGATTGGGGCAGTTTTACTTGCACTTTGCATCTACTTTTCAATTCTAAGGTTAGTTACAGATCCGTCTTCACACCAAGAAGCCATCCTTTTATCCCAGAAAAAAAGAAAGGTTGCATGTAAGTGCAAAAAATAGCTGTACGTGAGCTTTTAAATTAAAGCACTCTTAAATCCTTGTAACACAACCAGAAAATTTATAAAACATTTGACTAAAAATTTCCTAAGATGGTGCATTATTTAAGAAGCTTAGTAGGAAAATGCTGAATAACCTTGCTTCAACTGTCACTAACACTAACCACATACGTACCCCTCCAAAAGTAATTATCCAAGTCTTTTGTGGACCATGCCAGTGCAAACTCTAATACTAATGGATAATTATGTTATCAACATACAACAGTTTTGTTGTGCAAGTTAAATTTCATAGAACTAACAAGCTAATTTTGTACATAGTGAAGGTGGAGTTGTAGGGTTTAAGCTGTAAAGTAATTATTGCCTTACTTATCCCATCTTTGTCCTGACTTTAAGTGCTCTATCCCTTTCACTTACAAACATAAACTCAAGGCTCTTAAAATACGTTAACTTCCAAGTACAACTCTATAATCAGTTACAATGAAATGGGCAACCACTTGTACTTAAATCTCTCTATATTTAGTTCCTTTTACTGTAGGATTACAACAACAGTACATTCATTCTTCTTAGTGCTGTTACTATGCCCCACATGCATTATAATCCTTTCTTTCTCTTTTTGCCTTCTAACGTTACATGATTTTAAAACTTATATTTGCTGGAAAACTATATACTCTCTACTACTATCTAAACATACAATCCAAAGAAATGAGTCTGGAGCATTTCTACCTGGGCCTCCCCTGAAAATAGGCTCTGGCCTAGTTGGACTTTCCTGATCAACAAAATGATAAATAAAAAATAAAAAATATTTGAGACTTGTAAGTAGATATGATCTCTCCTGTATGTGTTACCACTTGTCCTATACCTTTGTAACAATTCTTATAAAAATTATTCACATTTTTTACATTTGTACACATCATTTGTATTTTACTGTTATTTTCCTCTGTTGTATAATTTGTGCTTGGAGCCTTTCTTCCTAGCCTTTACATAAATTGGTCACAATCCATTTGGAAAACCCGATAATCTATTAATTAATTGATTAATTATTAAATGTGCTAAGACTATAGATGGTAATCCATCCTCTTTCTAGAAAAAAGTTAAAGGCAGGGATTTCTGCTTTTGCTTTGCTATTTTTGTTAATTGTAGAAACATCAGTGAAGACGGTAAGAATATCACTTGAAATTAAAGAGTGTTACTAATGAGAGAACCAATACCAATAAACTCTTAATTATAAATAACCCATTTATATGGATATTGAAAAATTATTTTTCTCTAAATACACTTCCCAGTAATACATCTCATTATATGAAACTCTTATTAAAAGATTTTTGAAATTATATATACAAAAATGATGCACAAATATTGGATATTCATTTTATTTCCTATAACATTCACAAAAGACGTTATTGTCACTTCCAATTTGACTAATATTCTCCCATTAAAGGGAAAAAAACTAAATTTTTGGTTCCAATTTTGAATTAAATAGTTTTGATTGGTTAAAACTTCAATCTCTTAGAACTTTTTTGTTTAACAAAATTAATTCATTTCCACAAAATTCAAGATCTCCAATTCCTAAATTAATAACATTTTTCACCTCTTTTATTCAACAAAACACAACTATTAAATGTAAAATATCAATAATATATAAAATAATTAACATAGAAACAAAAAATATTCCTGCTAGTTACTGGACTTACTTCGTCACAATCAATAATATGATTTTTACTGAATTAGATAAAAAAATAATTTTGGAATTATCCAAACTAACTACTGCATCATTAAGATGGAGAATATATGCTTGGAAATTTATGAATAGATCTTTTTTTCACACCACATAAATTAGAATTGATTACCAAAGATAGGGTATTGTGCTGGGGATGTAAATCAGATTCTAAACCTGACTGGTCACACATGTTCTATGATTGTGTAGTCTTAAAGAAATTTTGGGAAAAAATCAACAATCTTCTTCAAGTACTTTTTACAGATAGATTTGTCTTGACCAAATCTTTGGTTTTATTCAATACTCCAATCCCTTCTTGTATTAGAAAAATCAAATATCCTCTTTTATGGTCTGTGCTAGCAGTTAGGAAAACAATAACTAAAAATTGGAAATCTGAACTCACACCTTCATTTGCAGAATTGAAATGTTGACTATTAAGTCAAGAACTACTAGAACATCCTATTCATATAGTATGTGGTCCAATCTAGAGAATATTCTAAACAAAGATTTCTATTTTGTTTAATGTAACATTATGTTTTTCTTTTTCTTTTTTTATGATATATTGTAATACTGTATTATGTAGACACTATGGGCCAGATTCACGAAGGCTTGCACGGAGTCTTAGAATAGAGTAAGACTCCATGCAGCCAACATGTCCACCGAGTGATCCAGGAACAGCCGGTAGGGGCGTGCAACTGAGCTCTCCAAACTAGTCCTATATGGACAGGGCTGGGATATGCAAATTACCTCAATTGCAGGCAAAAGCCATGCAAATGAGGTAAAGTTGCGATCCAGGAAACCCGAACCTGTCCGAGTAGGAGTAGTGTTATTTGCAGAAATGTACTCAGTTGATAACTGAGTATGGTTCTGCAAATAGCAAAACGGAGCTGTGTCAGCTGTAAAAAAAGCATGCATTCACAGGAGGAAGCATGCCAATGGCCAAAATACAGCCATTGGCAATGGGAAGTGATGCAAATTAAAAATAAAATAACTTTTTGTTTTATCCCGATCACCGGGGTTTAACTGTAGCGCAGTGCCGCGCAAACGCGCTGCGCCCTAAAAACAGAGAATTAATAATTAAGATCCACAAATGTGGATTTTATAGCTAAAATGTATTTACAATGCAAGGGAATGGCAGGCTGAAGACAACATGGCCACAGAGTAGAGATTGCTATTGGGGGAAGCTCAGTCTAAGAGATATAACTAAGCATTAGTAGGCTATCCTATGCAAATGAGAGTTAGGATAGTGAATCACAAGTTTACATAGCAAATGAGCACAGTCAGTGGAGTGTAGGAGTAGGATAAGGGGAGTAACAGAGTAGAAGATAGATGACATCACGAGGGGGGTATGTATGAAAGGAGTGAAGCTCATTGGAGCAGAGTGACATGTCAGTTTACATTTACATAATATTGAAAGAGGTGTGTCAACAGGTAGGCGAGGTAAAGTCAAGAAATCGAAGGTGTATGCTGTGGATAACACCCAAGTTTCTTGCTGAGCGTGCATGCACGCGTGTGCGCACCAGTAAACCCGAGTAAGACAGTGTGCGCATGTGTTAGCGTGTAAGCATATGTAAAGCTGTGTAAACAGTTGTAAGCGCATTTGCACTGGTGTGCGTGCGTTTTAACAAGAATAAGCAAGTTTTAGTCCATGTAAGCATGTGTGCGTGCATGTGAGCTGCTGTGCGTGTGTTTGCGCTTGTGTGCGCGGCGCTCCCCCCTCAGGAAACAGAAAGGAAAAAGGAAGCACACCAAATAGTAGGGAAGTTACCAGGGAGTACTAGCAGAGCTAGCAGGTGAAAACAATCAGAATCAGGCAATTACCCAGGCAGAACACTAGCCCAGCCCAGCACTTAAAACTCTGCAAACAACAGTCCATTATGTTTCTCTCAAGAGACACTGCAACACCTAGTGGGGGATGCTGGCTATGCACTGGAGCCGTGGCTGATGACACCCATCAGAAACGCACACACACCTGAACAGGAACACCATAATGAGGCACACGCACAAACATGAAATGTAATCAAGCGTGTGTTTGGGCTGCACAAGTCACGGTTCCGGTGCCTGGACACATCTGGTGGAGCCTTGCAGTACTCACCAACTGCATGTATCCAAATTGTCATGGTATGTGCTATGCTACATAATATGATCCCATGGAAACAGGCAGGACCAGCATAGGCCTGGGACAAACAGCCCCCCACCATTGCCAAGACCATCACAGGCAGAGCGTGACTCAGAGGAGGAGGAGGAACAACCTGAGCCTGCTCCAGTAGACAGAAGGAGGTGTGCCCAGTATGTTTTGGCCTTCGCAAAGAGGCAACGCATAGCACATACACTGGCTCAGTAGGAACTCTGGAAATGATACCTCTCTCTGACCCAAACATATAGTAAAAGGGATGCCTACATTGACACTACCTGTTTTCAAATATGTATAGGGAGTGTAGTATGTGCATCCAACATAGGCAGCCCTGCATCAACACCTGAGGCATGATTGCCATGTGTTAAGTAATATAAAGCAGTGCTAAACAGCATTTACCATCATGAAGTCAATGTAAAAAAATTGCACACACCAACTCCTACAAATGTGGTCAATGTAGAGAAATATTGGCCAATGTCCAGCAATGATGGTTAGTATTGAGCAATGTTGGACAAGCTGGGTCTAGGTAGGGCATAGCTGAACAAAAGCCAACATGCTCATATTTTCTCTACTGGCCCCTAAGCAGTCTGGTCTGCTCAGTATGAAAATATAAGCAGAAATGGGCCTTGAACCCAGGATATTGTGCACTATAGTTATAGTACTGAACCACTAAACCATGACAGTAGTGCAGTGGTTAGCCTGTATGCAGAAATGTTGATAAGTCTATGCAAAGTATTTCACAGAAACCCTGCAGGTACAGCATAATCCCTGTCGAGTTATGACACAAAGGTGAGTCCTGCAGTAAGAATAGAACCTGACTTTCAACACACACAGTACAAATGTTAATAATGGACATGTAGGCATACATCAACAAATGTAGTGGACCTCAGACAGCAACATACTGAAAGGTCACACTGGGCATGCTCACACACTTGAATACATGAGACAAATGTCAGGCAACGGAACACTGACAGTCTGAACTGGGCATGCTTACACACTTAGGCCATGTTGTTGTAAAGCATTGGGCCACACATAGCAGGCAGTTGCATGTGTTAACCCAGGAACCTCTCACTACACAGCAATCTGCCATTTGCACACACTTATATGACAACAGACACGTATATAATATAGTGGAACCCTGCCATAAGCAAATATGTTCTGCAGATACCTAAGCAGTTCATATAAAGCATGAAAGCAAAGATGATAAAAACCTGCAAACAGTATCATCAATAAACATTGTGCATCATGAAAATTATCATAGGTTCAGAGGTTGATACTAGGTTATCTGCCCTAGGGCATGTACAAGCATAACCAGAGTGTGTTTGGCTACTGCAACTCAATCAAATTAGAGCACTGTGCCTGTGAATAGTAGGTCACACAAGATAGCCCATTTACATTCAGTGTATTGTGCCTCTGTCTAGCAGGGACCCAGAAGATATCCCATGGGTAAACATGCGATCACCCATCCACTTGTCAAGATGTCACCTGTAGGTGGTCAGTGGGTGGCTCTGCCTATGCAAAACCAGGACTACACTCCAGAGTGAGTGGAGGCTTTCTGATAATAATCTGTCCCCCCAGCATGTCCTTTTAACATCAGTGCTGAGGTATATGTCCCAGGAGTGTGTAGCAGCAAGGGAGTCGGATATCCTAAGGTGGAGCATGTCCAGTAAGTCTGGGTAAGATATTGCCTTCAACTACAGGCACACAACACATCCATGTAGGTGGTAAGTGACTGAGTAGAGTTGGAGTTACTGTATTGAACTGTGCAGGGCATCTGTGTGAGTCCCTACATCTGCTCGAAGAGTAAAATTTGTGGCCATTACAGTTGCTGCAGGTGTCAGGTAAGGTACATCCCAAAGGTGGCATAGTAACCAAGCATGGTCATGAAGAGTATAGGGGCACAATGACCACACGTGATCAACATGTGAAACCATGTGGGATATGGTGAGCTATGTAGACGTACTGTCTAACCACTATGGCAGTAGGATTGTCAAAGGCGAGAGTATGAACAGGTCATGTCCCCAAACCCGAACAACTACTACTGTATGTAATGGATTACAACCTATGTGGTAATGTGTGGGCATCTTGTCATCCTCAAAGGGGATGACTATGCAACTAATGGCATGTAGCTGTGGGCCATGGCTCAGGCACCAGTCAACCTATTTCTGTGAGACCCTGTATGAGTATGCATGTGCCAGAAGGAGAGCTGATTATGGCACCGAGTTTGCAGTCACCTGCGAACATGGGCAGCCATATCCCTCCTGTGATAGCCTGTATATCACACAAATATATACTGAACAAGAGAGGTCCTAGGACTGAGTTTTGGAATGCCAGGTGTAACTGGTTTATAGTCAGACATGGCACCTGCAACACTGAGCATGTGGGTGCTATCCCTGCTCCAGGTAGCAATCCATCGTGTCAGATATGTGTTGATATTGATGCTGGTGAGCCTATGCATAATGGCCGAGTGGGGTATTGTGTTGAAGGGTTGTGCAAGGTCCAGGTAGGCTGTGTGGACAACTGTCCCAACACTGATGGACCTGGTAACTGTTGAAAGAATATGAACAGGTCCAACAGGCAAGATCTGCCCACAACAATGCTGTAATGTGTATTACCCAGTGTCTGTAGGTTTCCCATGTCTATGTGCATGAGTCCCATTACAATACACTCCATAGCTTTGCAGAACAGGCTAGTTAGCCTTTTAGGCCGATATTGTCTGTGGTCTGTTGTGGCAGTATTCAGTGGAGCGGGACCACTATTGCTGTACGCCATTCCGTGGGTACATATCCTGCAGTAACTCTTATATCAAACAGTGATGTAATGTGAGAGTTACTTCTGTCATGAAGGCTGTGTACGACACAGGCTGGGACACCGTCTGGTCCCATTGATGCTGTGTTGCCGCTGTGGGGAGGGCAGCACTCACCTGTTTACTCGTGATGTCTGGGAGGTTACACTCTGTTGGTATGTACAGTACCACCTTAGGGGGGATGGGGGGACACATCTGCACTGAACCTGTTTGCCAGGATGATGGCAATGTCAGTGGGTTCAGGGTATGTTTAGTCAGTATGCAGTAACACACAGCATATCAGTGAGTGTCCAGCCAGGTACTTGAATCAACTGAAGAAGGCCTTGTGAGTGTCCGACGTGTCTGGTGCAATTGTCCGTTAGAAGCGTGCCTGACATAAATACCCGAGTGATTGTAGCAGTCCACTAGTACAGATCACAGATGCCTTCCTTGTCTGGGATTGTGCTCTATCATGTAGTAGCTTCCTCCATTTGTTATAAAGCATATTAATGGCTGGGGTATACCAGACAGGTCCACTGCCATTGGAGGAGTGAGTCCAGTTGTTATTTTGGATGTAACAATCCATGCAGTCCACTAGGTGTCCATAGAATGTGTATGTAAAGGATTCAGCAGTCTGAGCCATACTTACCACTGACCCAGGGTCTCTGATGGATACCACCATGGTTTGGAGGAGTGTGACATTTGCTTTTGGGAAGTTCACCAAGATTGCCCAGGGTGGGTGTGGGGACGGAATATTGATGTCCAGTGAGATAAAGTATGTTCTGCCCTTACCAATGAGGGGTATATCGCAGGTGTGGAACATAGAGTCCCCATGTCGGTGATGATCATGTCCAATATGTTTTCCCCTCTTGTGGGTGTGGTGACCAGTTGTGCCATAGCATATGAGTTTACAAATAGTAGCAACCGTTGGGCAAGGGTGTTGGGGCCTGAGTACTATCCACAGTCAATGTGTGGGTATTTGACATCACCCAATATAATGGTGTTTGGGGAGACCTTCATATGGTCCAGTGTTCCCAGGAAAGGTGAGTGAGGTTGCTGTGTTGGGGAGTGTACTCTGTAGCAGGCAACAAACCAAAAGGCAGATTTGCACAATGTTAGGTGCATATGTATGGTCCGTGATGCATTGTGCACTGCTACCAACCCGGAGGTATGTGTATCTGTGATGTATGTGGATACTCCCCCTATTTGTGTTGGCCATTCCGAGTTATGTGGTCAGAAAGCACGATACGAAATACAACCTGGTAGTGCTGGTGTGCATGTGGAAGCCTCAACCATGTGTCTGTTAGTGCACAGATATTGCTATCCTCCATACTGAGGAGATTCCAGAGTGGGCACAATTTGAGGGTAAGACATCTGGTGTTGAGCAGCATTACCCTCAGTGTCGTGTACTCTGTAATGTGTATGGAGGTGGTTCTCTCCTTTGAGCCCTGCTTAAATAGGGCAGTATGGTGGCAGCAAGTACCCTAGCCAGTATTCAAAAGTCCAAGGGTGACAGGTGCAAGCTGTCCATAGGGAAGCTATGTGGCATGTCGTGCATGTCACCCCAGGGTGACAGACACTGTATTCCTTTTGAATAACACCAATATGTTAGCCAACTGTTAAATATGATCAGTGTGTTGGTATACTGTGACATCATACATGGTAAGTGTAAGATGCTAGACAAGGTCAGGGTAATACTGGGCTGGGCTACATGATCACAGAGTTCCTCTATGTTCCATGTCATGTGGTCCAGGAAGGAACATCTGAAGTTGTATGCACCAGCATGGACAATGATGGAGCCAGTCCTGGACTTGCTTTGGAGTGACCTGAGTGCATGTGTTATGTGGCAGATCCTGGCACCTGCGAGACAGCTCAAAGTGACTATTCTCCTGTCTGGCCTGGTGAGTGGGACGATAGTGTGTTTGACATTAAGTGTCACCTATAACAAGTGTATCAGGTGTGTTATTTAGCCCAAAAGGCAGTGACTGTGTGGCACACTGACATTGTGAACTGTGTGACATGTGGACATTGTAGTGGGGTAGCAGTTGTATGTGTGTCTGCTTTGGAGTTCTCTGCTGCTTAGGCAGAGTGTATGTAGAGCCGCCGAATATGTGTGATGATGTGGTTTGTTTGCTGTCACTATCAGTGTATTTGAGACTGATATGTGGTGTGTGTGGTCACCTTCACCACCTGATAGATTATGCCAGTCATGGGTCGAGAGAGCTCAGCATCCTGTATGTCAATATTGTTACATCTCCCACATATATGTGAGTGTGATGTGAGGAGGAGAGGGTTGTCTGTGTACATGAGGCAGATGTGACATTGTGTCATAACCACAATATTCACTAGCTGGACTGGAGAGTACACATGAAACCAACCCCTGGACATGCCAGTGTATTATGATGACATACTCTGTAGCCTGATCACAAAGGATCAGTAAGGTGTTAAGTGTGTAAAAGAGTATAACCGGGATTAGTGCTCAGGTTTGTCGGTGTTTTGTAAAGAGTAGCTGAGAAGGAGTCCAGACTGAGAATCATGACACGTCCTTCAGCTATGTAATAAATAGTAATGTACACGCATATATGTGCTGAGTCAGGGACAACTGTACCTTACTGACATTGCCAACATCCTGTCAGACAGGCCCATGTATACATACCCACCCCCCACTGACGATAGTCACTGACATCATACCAGGAGATATCACGTGTAGAATGGCTGAACATCTCCCCCCAAAGCCAAAAGCATGGCAGCAATTGGATTATATTGTTTTCCAATATGTGTCATGCATGCACTACAGAACAAACAGACCCTGCACCTGAACAGTCTGTTGAGCCTCACCCACTCCACAGGACCTGGAACCATCGAATGTGTTACAGCAACATATGGCACTCCCCACATGTGTGGGTGCACAATACACCATGGGAAGTATAGTCCAGTAAGCCTATACAGTCTGATCTGCAAGGCCATGGAGTGCATCATGGCAGAAGTCATAAACAGAGCTATTGGAAACCGACAAACACACAACCCTACCAACTGTGGTATGTTCATGTGCAGATCATGGTTCCCAAGCATGCTACACCATCTGCACGGCAGCCACCCAGGAGATACATCATGGAACAGAGCTACACATGTCCCACATAGACTTTGAACAGCTCTTCATCAACATCACAGACACATGTCATATCCACAAAACCAACAATCTGTGCATAGATATGTGTTGACATATGAAGGGATGGCAAAGTGTCCACAGACAGATCGCACAAGGTGAGACTCATGGGGTCTTGTACAAGCTGCTGATACCTGCCGACCTACATGGATCATTCCTGGGATTGCATAAAGATGTGTACACACATTACCATGTCCAGTCTGATGATGTCATCACCCTACAAATATACCAGGAGAACAAAAGCCACCCAGTAAAACATATAGTGCGCCATGTTAATGCGTATCTCTCTAGTATCATAACATAGTTAGGTAGGGGTTTGAGTTCTGCAAACGCCAATTGTGTGTGTGTTGGGGATGTGTGTGATTTCCTTGGAGAGGAGTAGCCTTTTTGGAGACTGGGAAAATACATTAAAAGAAGTACATCCCTCTTCGGAAAGTCAGATGATGTCAGCATCCTACAAATATTCAAGGAGAACAGAAACCACCCAGTAATGCAAATAGTGCACAGTGTTTATGTGTATCTCTCTAGCATCATAACCTAGTTAGGAAGGGGTTTGAGTCCTGCAAATGCCACGTGTGTGTGGGGGTGTGTGTATGTGCTTGATTTCCTTTGAGAGGGGTAGCCTTTTTGGAGACTGGGAAAACACATTAAAAGAGGTACTCTTTGGAAAGTCTGATGATGTCATCATCCTACAAATATCCAAGGAGAACAACAACCACCCCGTAATGCATATAGTGCACTGTGTTAATGCGTATCTCTCTAGTATCATAACATAGTTAGTTAGGAGTTTGAGTCCTGCAAACGCCAAGTGTGTGGGTGGGGGGATGTGTGTGATGGTGGGGGGGATGTGTGTGATTTCCTTTGAGAGGAGTAGCCTTTTTGGAGACTGGGAAAACACATTAAAATAGGTACATCCCTCTTTGGAAAGTCTGATGATGTCAGCATCCTACAAATTTTCAAGGAGAACAGAAACCACCCACCATTGCATATAGCACTCTGTGTTAATGCATATCTCTCTAATATCATAACACAGTCAGGTAGAGATTTGAGTTCTGCAAAAGTTGAGTGTGTGTGCCACAGGTGGTCAATACAGTGTGGGTTTTGCTTTTACTACGGTATGACATATGTTTCAAACAGTATGTGCATTGCACACATCGGGTATCTGCG
Source organism: Protopterus annectens (assembly GCF_019279795.1). Classification (NCBI taxonomy): domain Eukaryota; kingdom Metazoa; phylum Chordata; order Ceratodontiformes; family Protopteridae; genus Protopterus; species Protopterus annectens. The sequence goes on along the minus strand of NC_056733.1, from coordinate 1,168,586,938 downwards.
TGTCAAATAAATTTGTGTACATGTGACCTCAATCAGTACATAGGTGTGAAGCCTGCATACTACATGAATACATTTGTAACCTTCGACAGATTGTGCTGCTGCTTCTCAGATAATAGGTCACATATGTATGTATGCGTCAAGACCGGCCAATGTAGTGATCCGTGGCCAAGGACATCCCTGACACACACACCCATGACACGTACTATAGAGTACTGTGAGTGAGGGTAATTGCCTGGGTATATGTCAGATGTGTTCATACACAACAACGACTGGCAATAATAGACAGTCATTATAGGTGTGCACCAGCCCTGTGGATATGCATGCAGGCCCCTAATGTGTTATGTGAAACACCGAGGGACCCCACAATATCTATGGATATGTGGATACCAAGGGACAGATGACATAACATATGTTTATCTGTACACATTGGTACCCAACATACATGTTCAGGGCTACCACCTATGTAGTACTGTCGGGATAGTATGTATAGTAAATGTGAATGACTAGCCATAGACGGCGTACTGCTATACAGCATGTATTGGACAACAGGTATCTGTCTGTATGACACCCTTGTCCTTGTGTAGGATATGTGTCCCATCCGGGGAATGCAGTGTAGGCCATGGGGGGATGTGTGTGATGGTGGTGGGGGGGGAGGTGTGTGATTTCCTTTGAGAGGAGTAGCCATTTTGGAGACTGGGAAAACACATTAAAAGAGGTACATCCCTCTTTGGAAAGTCTAATGATGTCAGCATCCTACAAATATTCAAGGAGAACCGAAACCACCCAGTATTGCATATAGCACTCCATGTTAATGCGTATCTCTCTAATATCATAACACAGTCAGGTAGAGGTTGAGTCCTACAAATGCTGTGTGTGTGCCACAGGTGGTCAATGCAGTGTGGGTTTTGCTTTTACTATGGTATGACATATGTTTCAAACAGTATGTGCATTGCACACATCGGGTATCTGTGTGTCAAATAAATTTGTGTACATGTGACCTCAAACAGTACATAGGTGTGAAGCCTGCATACTACATGAATACATTTGTAACCTTCGACAGATTGTGCCGCTGCTTCTCAGATCATAGGTCACATATGTATGTATGCGTCAAGACCGGCCAATGTAGTGATCCGTGGCCAAGGACATCCCTGCCACACACACCCATGACACGTACTATAGAGTACTGTGAGTGAGGGTAATTGCCTGGGTATATGTCAGACATGTTCATACACAACACCGACTGGCAATAATGGACAGTCATTATAGGTGTGCACCAGCCCTGTGGATATGCATGCAGGCCCCTAATGTGTTATGTGAAACACCGAGGGACCCCACAATACCTATGGATATGTGGATACCAAGGGACAGCTGACATAACACGTGTCTGTCTGTACACATTGGTACCCAACATACATGTTCAGAGCTACCACCTTTGTGGTACTGTCGGGATAGTATGTATAGTAAATGTGGATGACTATGCCATAGATGGCGTACTGCTATACAGCATGTATTGGACAACAGGTATCTGTCTGTATGACACCCTTGTCCTTGTGTAGGATATGCGTCCCATTCGGGGAATGCAGTGTAGGCCAATGCATGCATTTCCAGATGTGGATGGACATATCCCTAGTGTGTTTGCATGTACCTAAGAGGGCTATATGCCACACAGGTGTGGTCCCAGGAATGTGTGGTGGTCAATACCACTGGGTACTGTTATAGTATAGTACTGGAAGGATCCAACTGTTACTGAGTTCCCTACAACTGTGAGTCATTTGTCAGGACATCATCTAATGATTGGTTATAGTCATGCTGTTGAGGTGGTGTATACTACCTGACTGCAGATCATTGACAGATATCAACGGTATCACCCACAGCATAGGGCCAACCCATACACACATGTGTACCCATGTTAGTACATATCTGTAGTAGAATGCGTACTGGCCATCGAAAGATAACATGAGATGTTAACAATGTGTAGAACAGGGTATGTCGTACATCCTACGTGTCCACTATGCATGTACATGCAGACAGTGCGCACACACCATGTTCACAGATGTACACCCGCTAATTTGTAATGCACACATCACACACATACTGTCCACTCACTAACACAAGATGGCAACACTGTACATTTTAGCCAAATGGCACATGGGTGGACAATACATACTCAGACCTAACACTGGTGTAAACAATGCTACAATGACTATCAGAGCTGTGATGCATAATGCCTGCTCAGATATACCTACAAGGATATCAGTACACTTTCCTGTTGGCAACTTGCTACTATTGCTACACTGCTATAATGTCACCCTGTGCATCAGAACCATGTTAGCCTATTCCTGCATCAATGTGACAGATGACAGGAGGTGGCACAGGTGTCATCATATGCACAGTGTGTGTTGTAGGTTTGCCAGAGCCCGACATTGACCCATCCAATCGGCATGTCTGTGTGTGTGTGTGTGTGTGTGTGTGTGTGTGTGTGTGTGTGTGTGTGTGTGTGTGTGTGTGTCTGTGTGTGTGTGTGTGTGGGACAACAGTACTGCATGGGCCAATGTTGATGTAATGTGTGTGTGTATGTGTGAGCCCTAGTTGTAACTCCACCATGTGGCTGCCATATACGGGCGGTTGTGGGACAGTCACAGACTGTAGCTGCTAGGCCATACAGATCACTGTCTCTGGCCATGGACACAGTACCTGTGCCTAGCAGGGGTGCTACGGGCATTATTGGGTACCAATCCTGACTGGGTGCTATCATCAGAGGCAGAGGTATGATGACTGGACCCATGTCCCTGCTGGGACTGGCCAGCGCCATGTGCACGCGGTCTAGTAGGACGGTCAATGGACAGGCCAGCCACAGCATTGCTGGGGCTGGTACTGCCACTATGGGAGCAGCTGTGATCCATGGTCCGTCCGTGACGACTGCCAGCTGATGCTGTTGCTGGCATGCATCTGCGTCGGCTTCTCATCCGTCCTGCATGGTCCTGGCTCACGGACAACACATTGTGGAGGACTTCTAATGTCTCCCTCCAACGGCTATCAATGACCTTGGTGTAATTCCGGATGGCACCGGCAAGGTCACGGATGCTGTCATTGATAGCAGTGTAATGGGCCCTCTGCGCCCTTAGTCCCTGTTGAGTGTACCATTCCATACATGCTTGTGCCTGCATTACAGCCCAGAACATACTGGAGGTTGTAATACCTCTGGGGGCACATCTGCCAGGGGTAATATGACCAGTGGTGCTCCCTCGAGAACCCCTGGACATCTGCCTATGTGGTACTGTTCCGGTAATCCGGCTATGGCTGCTGTGAGGGGATGCACGTGCCATAGGTATCACACTCTCATGGTCAATGCCAACTGTATGCTGTCCATCAGCTATGGCCATTGGTGACGAGGGATGTATTGGCAGTATGAGTGTGCACATAGATGGGGTTGACCGCTGTGTACTGTCGATTGGTGGACCAGCGACAGACCCTGTCAGACCTTCCTGTGCCAAATACATGTCTCATCATCTCCACTATTAGTGGTGGTGACATCAGGTTCCCTGCTGCATTCAGCCACCCCTAACTCAACACCTGTGGAAGGAAGACAGGAAACACACTTTACAATCCGTACATGATGTTAGCACACATGCACACATGCACACATGAACACATGAACACATGAACACATGCACACATGCACACATGAACACATGTACACATGCACACATGAACACATGAACACATGAACACATGCACACATGCACACATGAACACATGAACACATGCACATATGCACACATGCACACATGAACACATGCATACATGCACACATGCACAGAAATACACTGCTCACCACAGCACATACACACACACACACACACACTAGCAATCCAACACATACACAATAGTGGATGATGGTGGGTGACAGTATCACAAGGCAAACAGTCACCACACACATGTCAGCATGCAGGCCATGTTTTGCTCAACACCATGCAGTGCAAGTGTAGACAGCCCTATCCAATGACATTATACATGGCTTTGATGCATGTGTGTAGTTGGCAGTGATTGGCTGCACCCTGGAACACAATATGTACATGGACACAACATAGCTGTGCAAGCATTACCTGCTCTGCAATGTCATGTGCACCATCACTCAATGGTTTACATACCATGGCTGCATGTGTTATCTGTGTGACACATAGATTGCCATGTCTGATGACAGTGTCTGTGTCCATAGCACATAATAGTGGGCACAGGTGTAGCAAATGCATGCAATGTACAGACATGGGATAAGTGGTGCATGTAGACGTGAAGGAATCCCAATGCATGACATGGACATTGTACAGTGGTTATGGTGAGTGTGGGACATATTGCAAATATGTCGGTGCCAGCCATGACATGGCATGCTACACAACTGCAACACTAAACACCACACATACCCAATGTGTGTCATGTGACCTATACACCCAATAGCATTCCAGGACATATATGTGACTCTTTGTACAGATGGTGACTGTTGTGCAAAATGTGTATACTAGCATATGTAAGCACACACACTACATGCTATGCATGGTGTGTATAGGTGCATATGTTTGCACACACAGAACAATGAGGTGCACAGCAAAGACTGTTATGTGTAGTACTGTGGTCACTGTAACCGTATGGGGTGTAGTACCATGTGCCATCATCATCATCATGCATCTTGTGGTCACTCACGGCTACTACTGTGTGACAGACCACTGCCTAGCATGTTGTACCTGAACTGGAGTGCCGTGGATACGTTCACTATTACACAGCCACTTTGTACATGGGTGTATGAGGTGCCCAGTAGGGAGCATTGCCTAACATGACTGTGTTATGTGTTGAAGAGTGTTGCACAGCCCCATGATAGGCCTCTACCCCTGAGGTACATCATGTGTGTGTGGATAACATGTGGGATACTGAAGTGTGACCTTACAGCGGGTGTGTGGTTACACCATATGTAGCATGACTTTGTGTACTGCATGTGATAAATGTGTTATGTTGTGTGCAGGTGTTGCAACTATGCCTATCCAATATGCAGTATGGGGTTGCCACAACTGTGTGTCATACTCTGTATATTGCATGTCATTGAGACAGCTACTGACATTACTGAGCTGTGCAATGTCTCACAGCAAACATGCATGGCATGCATTATGCATAGGTGTGTTACGTGTACATGGCCTACACCTCACCTATGACATGCATATTTTATTACCAACATTACAGATATAACACACTCACCACCATGGATCGGCTGCCCTGCCATCACACCAGAGGGACTTATGAGAATATGAAAGGGTTCATCAGTGGCCACAACTGTGGCATTGCTACAGTGGATATGCTAAACTGCAGTACAACAACAGTCAACAGTCACAAGTGTAGGGATATTATTCAAACTATCCGTATTGCACAACACTAGGCAGCGGAACTGCTAAACACACAGTACACATCTCACGTACACATAATCTAACAATACAGTTAACTGTAGTCTACATATAGGGCATGTTACCTGCTTGCTCCAGGTGGATGTGCTGGGTGGCTCTGGCCTCCATTACAATACATGTCAGAGGTTGATGTAGCTGTTGTCCAAGAGCCACCATGCTTAGGAACAGCTCCTCCGCTCTGGTGAGGGGGGGGTGGATGGCCACCCTACCACCTGTGTCAAGCTGCTGTCTTTGGATATCAGATGCACGCCGCCGGACTTGTCTAATTAAATCACTGCAGTGATGGCGTACCTTCTCATATGTCCGGTTATGCATGCCTATGTCATTTACCCGACGAACAAGTTCCTGCCACAGTGCAGTCCGCTCCTGCTGGTGCTGGTTGTTTCTGAAGAAAAGCATTGTGTACCACTGCAATAGGCTGTCGAGTATCACCTCTTCCTCATCCGCTGTGTACTCTGGGTTGCGTTGGTGGGCCATCTGGCTGAAAAAGATATGAACAATATGTGTGAAAGTGTCCTGTGGCACACTTTACACCTTTACCCACAGATATCACTTTACTGACATATATACCATCCTATTGTCTGTCAGAGGTTACACACGTTCAATACCACTTATTGGTTCTCAGGCCACAACTAACTAACACTGCCTGGCAGACTCTATACATCACACCACTATACAACAGTACCCGACACACTGTTTGTGACACATTGCACAACCTCAAGACAGGGGTGTATATCACACCAATGCATGAACAGAGATATCATCCATTGCAATTGATGTAAAGTACAGGTACAGTAGTACCAATCAACCACCCTAGTCATTGATGCCATAGCCCTGCCTAACAGATGTGTCCAGTTGTTACTATAGGTGGCATACTGCTGTAACAGACTATATATGTTGCTGGATACACCGTTTACCCTGTAACACACATATGATTGCAGCCATTGTACAGGCATAATCACACACACATCAGGCAAACATACGACGCACCACTGTATGCCAACACAGATGAGCATTACCTGTGTACCATACAGTACTGTGTGCCACTACTTACACACCCTTATGCCTGCATTCTGTCCTCTGTGCAGACTACAGGAAACACACAACAGTGTATCCAAGCAATATGAACACACACCATACTGTGCTGTTTAGGCCTACAGCTTCAGGTAGTACTACAGTTCATATTGGTGATGGATTCACCAGCAGTACCACTCACTAAGCATACATGTATTGCTTTAGCCTACAATGAGACACCACATTCGTCAATGGAGAACTACGTCGCATCATATGCCGTACTACTATGTCTGCCTAACAGTACATTACACATCAGTTGCTGTCCTCACAGCTAGGATAGGCACTACCATGTCAGACACAACATCACACTAAGCTATCACACCTTTACAGACCTTGCACACATTCAGCGTTACACTTATTCAACCTCACATAGCAGCATTAAGTGCATGTGTGAGTGCATAGTGTCATAGGTAGGTAATATGCTATGGGCCCTAGGGCCTATGGCAGCCTAGCCATATGCTACCCTGGCCTTTGACACACATGTACTTTGATTTCACTTGCCCCTGCCAACCTGAACCACAGAGGTGTTTCCTGGGGTGCATTACCAATCTCCCACACAATCATCAGGGGTATTTATAACAACTGCTAAGGAGGAGCCTTGTTTGCTATTGCTATGTGGTCTATTTTGGTGTATGGCATATCTCTGAGATGGGAAACTATCCCTCCAGCATGTGCTGTTTAGTGAGCTGACAAGGTTTAGTGCCCTAGAGCGTGTATCCCGGAGGGATTGTGATATGTTGGCATGGTGGTTCTCACCCAGCTATGGGTGTGACATACCTCTGTATGTCTGGCAGAGGTCACCTCTGTGTGGCCTGTATGCAATACAGTGTAGTTGTGGTTTTGTGAGTCAGTCTGCATAGGGCATTTGTTTGTGGCCAATATTACCCTATGGGAGGTCTGTCTGTGGCCTGTTCACCTGGTGTAGTTGTCATGTGAAGTACATACCACACAGGGCATTGTGATGAGTACAGGGAAACTCTACCCTATACTTCCATAGATGATACACCTGTTGTCATGACACATACCACACAGACAGATTACAGGTGTAGTGTGGCACTGTCTTCATCAAAGCGGAGGCTACTGTCCACCTGTGTCCCATGTTCCCTTATCACACCTTCACTGTTAGGTAGATCTCTGCCTATGTGGTAGTTAATGGGTACACTGTTTTGGGAAGGTGGAATGGCACTGCAGTATCAACACTTGTCTACAGTCCATGCCTTGGTCACCACACACCTGTTGCAGTACATATGAACCAGTGTCTCTCTGTCTCTCTCTCTCACTCTATATGCATATATATATATATATATATATATATATATATATATATATTATATATATGCATATCTATACACATACATGTACACATTCATTGCTGTACACATGGGTGTACATATAGGCATGTGTACAGTCCACCTTTCATGGTGGGGATATCACTTATGTGACAGTTGTGGGATGTACAGGTATGTGATTAAATTGCACAGTGTTGTGCAGAATGCATGTGGATGTCCTCAGCCCTTGTAGCATTAGCAGGCCTCACTGACTGTAACACAGCAGATCTGACAAATCTGTCCCACAGCATTTAACCACCACATGACATATATCAACACTACCATAGCTGGCCTTAGGCATAGGCCAACTGGGCAGCCACCTAGGGCACCGATCTAGCAGGGGTGCTTTTCCACTATTTATGTGGTGTAGTAAGACAAGGATGGGGGCACCAGGAAGTGTGGTAGGGGGCGCCATTGAGCCCTTTTGCCTAGGGCACCAGTTGACCTAATGCCTCTCCTGTGCACTGCATGCTGTTTTCTAAGCCACACACTATGACCTACATGGATATATGCACATATCAACCTTCCCTGACAGATATCTGTCCACCCTTCACTAACAGTTGCAGTATGTCCCTTGCCCTATGCACATGTGCAGATACAGTTAGATACATACTGCTGCCACACATGGATGATTTGCAGTGTGCTGAGTACTCTCCAGGAACATCTACAACATGCCAAAACATACATGTGAGTTACATACCTTACCTTTGTATTTCCCTGCTCCATGTGTTATGGTTTTGTAGTTTTTTTTATTGGTGGTTTGTTTTGGGTTCTTGCCCTCTATTTAACTTTCTGTCTCAGTTTCTCACTCTATTATGTCTCTGTCTCAGTCTGTGTCTGTATCCATGTGTGTGTGTCTCTCTCTCTCACTCTCTATCTCACAGCACCTGCAATGATATAATTGCATGTGTGGACTGCAGGTATAGCCTGCTTTTCTAGGTATCTGCACTTGTGCATGTGACAGCCTCTGCACCAATTGCTGCCCACCATTCAGTAATTGCATGCAGCCTGCTGTTTGGTGATTGCATTACTCACTGTGATTGCAGCCCACTGCTATAAAATGCTAGGTTAGGTAGGCATAGCCCTTTCATATTTCCAAGGAGGGGCCCATGCTTATTTGCTCTGGACACTGTTGTGTCAGTCTGAAGGTTGGTATATGTCTCTTATCTGATGCTAGGGTTGTAGCCAGTTATATGCACTCAAATCTGAATGTTGCTGCTTCCAGTACACACATCTCAGTGTAGACATGCACGCACCCCTCCAAATGCTAACACAGGATACATGGGAGTATGTACTTTTTTCTCACTTACACAATTAACTGCCATACACATGTGGTTATTGCACTGTATTCCTGTGGCCAGTATTTATCCTGGTCTGATACTGTGTGGTGTTTGTAAGGTGCTACTGTAACATTATTCCCTGCTAGGATGGCTGGTTCTCCTTTCACAGTCATGTCATGCAATTCCACAACCACTGCTGGTAAAGACCCACTGAAAGGATTTGTGTTATACCATTCCTAATTTCCATTTACATTCCCTCATTGTAATGCATGATATATTTATTTCAAAACCAAGTTATTTGTATATATGCTGTGGCTTAGTGGTAATTTATGCAGTCTATTGTGTCAATAGTCTGGGGTTCGAGACTGGCAGAGATTTTTTCTTTTGCTGCTCAGCAGAACAAGGGCCATGCCATAGAGTGACTAAGGCACTTTTAAGCAGTTGTAATCAGGTTTGCGTGGGTTTGCGTGATGCTTAGCGATGCTTAGCTAAGTGTACACATGCGCACACTCACTTAAACCCGCTTACTACTGCTTAAAAGTGCTTACTCCCGCTAACCCCAGCGCTAATTTCTTTTAAAGAAAAGAAAATGGAGAGATAGGAAAGTGGTGAAAAAGGGGGTACAAGGAGGGACAGACAGTAGGGAAACAAGCTCGGGATGTGCAGGACAGGTTTAGGGAAGGTCCATAGCTGCCCATTTCTTTAACAGCAACAGCTGTGCATATGCAATGAATTTGGAGTGAAACTTGAAACCTTCCACCCCTGGGAGAGGGGTGAGGACAACAAAGTATGTTGTACTGCCAATTCTAATTATCAGCTTACATGTCCAATGGACATGTGTGTGAAATGGGCAGCTATGTATGTGGCGTAATTTTTTTGTGGATATAGATTGCCCTTTTTTTTTTTTTTTTTTTCAGGTGAGAGTGGGAAGTGAGGTAGAGGAAGTAGGTATGTCTGGGGTGGTAGGCTGGGAAGGTAAACAGACAAGACAGACAAGACGCATACAGGGACGGTGTATGACACATGGGGTGGGTGAACACAATTGACGGGGTCGGATGTTTGGAAATCGCAAGCCCTTGAGCCCACAGATGGTAATAGTGGAACTGAAATCCCCACCCATGGGCAGTCACCACTGAACCTTCACAGCCCTGAGGGTGGCTGTGCTGGGGGCTGCGTAGGATGGGCAGGCTCACCCGTGAGATTCTCCACTCTCGCCTCAAGCTGGTGTAGGGGATCAGCGACTGAACGCTGGATCTCCCTACACACCACAATCCGGACCCTTCGAAGGGTGACAGGTGGCCCTTCTCGGCCCATGCTTGCACAGAGGGGATGAGCCCCATCCCCTGCAGCACTTCCACCCAAAGGTGGCACAGGACCAATGGAGGAGGGGAGCCCGGGCTGGGCACTGGACCTGCTGGTGCCAGGTGCACTCGCCAGCTGAGGAGGGACAGGTGGGTCTGCTTGGACTGGCCTTCCCATACGTTCTGTGATTAGGTGTGTTTAATTACAACATAAGCAAAACAGCATTCCAGATTAGTTGTAACAGCTTGCAATAATATTCCCATTAACCCAACACACCAAGGTTACAACAGTTGAACAGCAAGCATAACTCATGCATATACTGAACCACAGTGGATATTCCAACAGCATGCAGGGATGTTTGGTAGCAATAGGCCACCATTATTGTGGTGTTTAAACAGGGCACATGCATCAACGTGAATGCAAATATTTATAGAACAATAGGACATATGTCCCAACAAATATGTAAGATTACACATACCCATTGAGGTGTGGAATTGCATGGTTTATGCACATACAGTAGGGTGTAGAAAAAACCTCGGTTAACATCTTATAATTACCTTTTCGTCTACACTACATTCCTAGTGACTGCAGGTGTATATCCCCAACATGTATTATTACACTTGCCACCATACATTAGGTTGTGTAATGGGTTTGGCTAGTTCAAAATATGCCTGACCTATATCTGACATACTAACTGTCCAGGATGCAGATGTTACTGCTACATATTTCTTGATTGCATTTATATTTCTTTATCTACATATCTGGGATGTTTTCACATGACATTTTCACTTTGATTTGTACAGAACCCTGCATTTCTTGACACACACTCACATTTCTGGGGAAAATAACATGCTACACGTGTGCCAGATTTACTTATTCATGCCAGCCAGTAACTGACTGTTGTGGACTGTATATATGTTTCACAGCTACTAGCACTTCCATCACCCACTTTATATGGGACTGCACAACTCTGGGTTGCCAGCACCTTTTCAAACAGTACTGTTTGTATAATGCAAGGGTATAACAACATTTCAAACTCTGTGACACAGACACACTCTGGGTTTTAGACCTTTATTAATGACATTACACACTTTTCCGCAGGCTCACTCCATTATTTGTTTTAACGGTGTATATGGCAGACATGTTCAAGACATATTATACCTTTATTAATGGGTTAGAACACTCTTTTTGCAGGCTCACTCACTTATTTTATATGACAGTGCATGCAGAGATATTATTCCAGACATATGTTACCTTTCTTAATGGGTTACTACACTCTTTTTCTGCCTCTCTGATGTTCTTATCTGACAGTACATGCAGAGGACTTATTCAGGCAATTTTATGGCTGTATTATTGGACTACAACACTTTCTTTCATGATCTCTCCCATATTTTATATAACAATACATGCAGAATAATCACTAACCCGCCTGGTGGCACAGCCTTAGCAGCCTATCAGCATAGGCTTGCTGATTCGCAGCACAGTCACCTGCAGCTGTAAAGTAAATAAAGGGATATTGAGACATTCCTATCCATTATACATACTCCATTATCAATTCTTACATACTGCATTCCATGGCTACTTACTCAGTTGTGGGGCATCCCGCATCCCAAGGGCCTCCAGTATCTGTTGGTTCAGGTGGTCCTGTTTTCATCTCTTCAGGTCTGCATGGTGGTAATGGATCTGCTCACCAGTCCGAGGAATGCCTGTGGCACTGGTGAGGTCACGAGCTAACCAGTTCCAAGCCTCTGCCTTGTACTCCATCCCTTGGAACTGGCCCTGCAGGAGTCTTGACTCATGACGGTGGACAAGGAGCCAAACCATGTATTTCGACTTCTCGATGTCCCAACGTTGCGCTCGGAAGCGTGTTCCCTCTCTGATACCAGACATTCTAACTGCAGATGTGAGCTACAATCAGTTATGGTGTGTATTCCCACCTGTGGGGCTTAACTATGCCGCATTTCCCGCACTTTTTTGTGATTGGCCATTTTGTAAAATTCTCGACTGACTGCAGACCTGCTTAGTAATGGTTAAACTACCATTCGTAAGTATATGAATGTTAACAGTGGCTGTTTCCCCTATGTTGTCATGGCTTAGTGGTTCTGTACTTTGCTTCTGATGCACAGAGTCCTGGTTTTGAACCTTGTCATTCATTTTATTTTCATACTGTCCAGACAGGCTAGGGGGTGTGGCTGCATTTAAGCAACTTTGCTCTACGTTGCTCCTCGGTGCCCTATGGTGCCCTGGTTGGCGCAGCGCACATGTCTGCACAAACACATTGCGCTGGGTAAAGCGCTGTTAAACTATGGGCAACTCTATTGCACTGGGTAAAGCGCTATTGAACTATGGGCAACTCTACTGTGCTGGGTGAAGCACTATTGAACTATGGGCAACTCTATTGTGCTGGGTGAAGCGCGGCTTAACTGCAGGCAATTTTATATTGGGCTCCTTTAAAATATTTATTTTGTTCACTGATACATTGGCCATTTCACTGCTTTTTAGTTATGTTTAAACATGTATGTCAGGTATTATTCCATATACTAATTTAAAAAATAAATACAAAAGGGAGTGGTGGGACTCAAACCATGAATGCCTCTTCTTTGTGCGAACGGTCTACCATTACACTATTGCTATTTGGTGCAATTTGCATAAACATTCTTTCTTATGCTCTTCCATGTCAGACTTGCTAACTGTAGCTAAGCAATGGGCACACACGCGCAAATATGGGCAGCTATTTTGGGAATTAAAAAAAAATAATGTTATGCGTTTTGGAACTGTGATGGGGGTTTACAATATCAGACAGTGAGGTGTTGGGTGCAGGGACATTTGAGCGGACTCGCTCTTGTTTATTTGCTTTTATTTTAAACACTTACTGGGGCGTGGACATTTAGACTGCTAGGCAGTCAGACACGCCCCCTGCTTTCTTACACGGTCCGTGTAAGACTTACGGTTGAGTCAGCATGCCCTCGTGCATATTCATGGCATGCTGACGTCATACCATTCAACTGCAGCCTCCAAGTAAGACTTATTAAGTCTTACACGGAGGATTCGTGAATCCGGGGGCTTGTATATACTTTGTTTCTTTTTAATATTATGTTCATTTGTTTTAACTAATAATCAATGTCTTCTTTGAATATATGTAAATAACTTGTATTGTTTTGAAACATAATAAAAAATTCTTTCGAAAAAAAAAAAGAAATTCAAGAGTGGGAATATAAATAGAGCTCTTCTGAAAATTCTGACCTGGTGATTGCCTAAGTAACACAATGAAAATGCTTCTTTGAAGATGGGAAGAAATAAATTAATAAAAAGTCTGTTAATGTTATTGTTTTCAGAAACATTTACTCTCTGCCCAACATGTATATTCAGTAGATGTCTTTAAGAAGAATGTCTGGCAATTCTAAGACAAAGTAACTCAAAACTAAAAATAACAAGAAGCTGTGGCAATGAAGACCATTGTGGCAGATGGACAGGAGGCAGACCAGACTGCAACTATTCAGCAAGAAATAGCTTCTAATAATCTTGGAAAGAAACGTGACCAAATGCATGGAGAGGCCTTTAAAATAAGTACTGCACTGGAGGACTATGTCAGGTCAAATGAAAAAAGACTCATGGATAGTGAATAATCATTAAGTTAACTGAATGATGACCTAAACAAGATCCAAATGTCATAAACTGAAATTAGAGAAACATGATGGACAACGAGGTTTCCCAAGAAGATATAAAGCAGATGTTAGCAGAGTTGGAGAAAATATTAGGAAGAGGAAGCTTGAGGATTTCCTGTCTTTCTAGACAAACTGAAGGAAACTAATCATTCTAATCTTATGAAAATTCAAATAAGTAAACGGACCGGTGTCACCCAACAAGAACTTGCCATTAGGAAACAAACAAAACATTTTTTGGAAAGTTATGAATTTAACAGCAAAAGTAGTTGTCAATATCCAAAAATATGGCGCAAAAAGAATGAAAAGAATAAAAATAGGTCACAACAGAATGCATTCCCAGAAAAATTAGTTGAGGCATACTATACAGAGAAGAAGTAAATTCATTCTAGTAATAAGAAAGTGTAAAGAAGTTGTACTGAAGTTCAGACCTGTTATAGCCAGCCACTTAAAGTTTTTTTTCAAGACCTTCATGGTGGCTGAACAATCCTTGAAGCTAATAAATAAAACTCTAGAACACAATAAATGCCAGCAGGTAGAGAGGGGATGTACAACTCAACCTTTAACAAGCGAGACAGCTGCTGTTTGAAACTAGGAAAGGACCATGCCAGTTAAACCCTGTCCCATGTTTAAGAAAAATAAATTTGATTGATAAAAGGAAGTCTGGCAGCTGATCAGAAGTATTAGGAGAAGTCCACATTTGAACTAACTGATTATTTGAAGAGTTAGAGGAAGACCGGTAATATAATGTACAACCTGAATTCGTGGGAGAACTAAAAAATATAAATCCCATTTTGTGAAAATAGCATTTCAGTGCTAAATAAAATGAAAATATAGTGACTGAAGGTAATACACTGATATATTGGTTATGAGCAAGTTGGATGAATGAGAAGAAGACCAGTAGCACAGTAGACTCATTGACTAAGTGGGAGAACTGGTAAGTATAAATCTTGTACATGCTAGAATGGAATGTTTGTTATTACATGAATAAACAAGAGAGAAAAAGATAAGGAAAATATGAAATCCAGGAAAGCAGAATTGTTTCTTCATTACTTAATAGCGACAGTTTCAAACAATGTATAAATTGCATGAAGTTATACATTAGTAGCCTTTGGTAAATGCATATAAAGATATTGCAACTGAATGGGAGGTAGACACCAGAGACACTATTAAGAGAACTTAAAGTAAATATAAATGTTACCATGAATTTATACTTCTATATCAATGAGCTGGAAAATAGATCAGCATGTTAAAAATGTAGAGATACCTTGTTACACCAGTTGTAATATCTCAAAATGCAATAGGAGCAGATAAAATGAACAAATATTATTTGTATTTTTTCACTTTTGCAGCTCTCCTAGCTGAAGGTTAGTATAGTTTTCAGATAAAAATGTAGGGCTTGAGAGAACTCACAAGCTTCATTAAAAGGCTTTAGGTAAACTGACAGAAGTAACTGATGGCGTCCAGGAATTCCAGAAATTCAGTTATTCAATGTCTAGGCAGTTTATTAAGGGTGACTTTTGGGAGACATCCTCAAGAACTTAATTGCTACATAAAATGGCATCAGCATGTAAAAGAATCAGAACAAGAAATAATAATAATAATAATAATAATACTAATAATAATGATAATAAAACGTCAGTGATCTATATTTAAAAGGGTCAATCTCTCCAGTAGTAGCTGTGAATATGCAAGGTAGATTTAATGATTCAAAAATATCTTGCATGAACATTGGTTTAGGTAAAACACTAAAGGGCTTGTTAAATGTAAAAGTAAGAAAATGTCCACAAGTTTATTTTCTTCACATATAGGGGTGGAAATAGGAAACAGTGTTGTAGCTGAAGTAAAATTAAACTTTAAACCAAAACAGTCATAAACTTTGCTTTTAGTTAAACAAAGGTTTCAGCATAAGCTTTGGCTTGATAAGCCTGAATGTAGTAACAAGTGTTACATTCTGAGGGTCATTTTAGAGTAAGTTCTCCTATTTGGGAAGTACAACTGAAAATATGCATAGTTATAATTTTTGATGCATGTCTTTTAGGGTTTACTATCATAATTTAGAATGAAACTCAGTCGACCGCACTATGTTCGACAATGGAAAGTCGAACATGGCAATGTCGAACTTCAAAAGCAAGCCTAGGAACGGGTTTTAACATGGGTCGAGATAGGGGTTCACTGCTATTGCCGAACTACAAATTTTGCCCCTATCTCCACCCATGTTAAAATCCATTCCTAGGCTTGCTTTTGAAGTTCGAGATTGCCATGTTTGACTTTCTGTTGTCAAATATAGTGCGGTCAACCGAGTTTCATTCGAAATTATGATAGTAAACCGTCTTTTAGGCATGGGAGGTTGCAGTGGATTGTGCTATGTGAAAAAAATGCAAAAAATGTAACATGAAGGCAAAAAAGATTTGTTTGTTAGAATCCACAGTAGAACTTAATATCAGATGCAGCAACAACAGGTCACACACAACCAGGAATCCACCAAATAGGTTTCCAAGCAGTAGCATTTTATTCAAATAAAAATCCCTCGGCACTTCAGCTAAAAGGCCTTTTCAGCGTAAGACTTGCCTGTCAGTTAAGAATATATCTGTACAGTCTGTTAATGGAGAAAGCATGTAAGTTGAATGTGTTAAGGTCAAGATATGAAGGTAATTTTACTTTTTAGAATAGCTTTATTAAACATATCAAATCATACACATAAACACACAAAGACATACTCGGAGGCTCTGATCAAAAATCTACCAAAACAGCAGAGGCCACCAAAGCAGACACCCAAACAACCACCACCTCAGAACACAACACCTGCAACACATAGACCTCACAGTCAGAGTGTCAAACAGTCACAGCCTTGGGAAAAAAAAAGAAAATTTTTCTTGGGACTCATAGTCAGAAAATGAGTCCGTCAGATGGGTGGGAAAGGGACATAAACGGGCCCCTCGTTTAAAAAGCTTTTTTTAAACACTCAGGGCCTTACAAGGGAAAATTTACAGTCACCCCGCTTTACGCCTGAGACTCTTTGGATACATGAAAAAACATTAGGAGCTTCCGTTATTTCCCCCAAATGACCCCACCTTAAAATATTACCCTTACCCGAAGGGTTCCACAATAAGTTGATATCGCTTTAAAATTGGTTCATTTGTTTTAAAAAATCCAATGTCTTTGTGGGATAAAATGTTTAAAAAATTCTTAAAAAAGGGGGTTCATGGGAATTAAAAAAGGCAACTCTTTACCCCTGTGCCTTTTAACCCAAGGAAAAACTTCTTTAAATGGGGGAAAAAAAAAAAAAAAGTGTTTAAAGTTTTTTCCCGAAACTAAACTCCCAAAACAGATTTAGGTTTTCTAAGGAGAAATTTTGGCTTCTGGGCAAAAACCCCAAAACTTAAGCAACCCGGCAAAAAGGACCTTTCATGGCGGCAAAACTGGACAAAACCAAGAAAAGGGGTTCCATAATTTTTAAGGAAACCCACCCCAAAAACTGGGGCCAAAAAGATGCACGGAGACCATCCCGGTCAATTAACCATAGGCAATGTTGAAATTTAAGTTACAGGAAACCCCCCAAAACCCGGGCCTCAAATGCCTTCCCGAAAAACTGAGGAAAAGGGTTTTCCCAAAAAATATAAACCCAAATTTAAAGATGGGAAAATATTAAGAAAAACCCCCGAAATTTTCCCGGTTTTTAAACCCAAAAGAAGGAAAACTAATCACCATCAAATAAGTAAACGGACGGTGTCACCCAACAAGAACTTGCCATTAGGAAACAAACAAAACATTTTTGGAAAGTTATGAATTTAACAGCAAAAGTAGTTGTCAATATCCAAAAATATGGCGCAAAAAGAATGAAAAGAATAAAAATAGGTCACAACAGAATGCATTCCCAGAAAAATTAGTTGAGGCATACTATACAGAGAAGAAGTAAATTCATTCTAGTAATAAGAAAGTGTAAAGAAGTTGTACTGAAGTTCAGACCTGTTATAGCCAGCCACTTAAAGTTTTTTTTCAAGACCTTCATGGTGGCTGAACAATCCTTGAAGCTAATAAATAAAACTCTAGAACACAATAAATGCCAGCAGGTAGAGAGGGGATGTACAACTCAACCTTTAACAAGCGAGACAGCTGCTGTTTGAAACTAGGAAAGGACCATGCCAGTTAAACCCTGTCCCATGTTTAAGAAAAATAAATTTGATTGATAAAAGGAAGTCTGGCAGCTGATCAGAAGTATTAGGAGAAGTCCACATTTGAACTAACTGATTATTTGAAGAGTTAGAGGAAGACCGGTAATATAATGTACAACCTGAATTCGTGGGAGAACTAAAAAATATAAATCCCATTTTGTGAAAATAGCATTTCAGTGCTAAATAAAATGAAAATATAGTGACTGAAGGTAATACACTGATATATTGGTTATGAGCAAGTTGGATGAATGAGAAGAAGACCAGTAGCACAGTAGACTCATTGACTAAGTGGGAGAACTGGTAAGTATAAATCTTGTACATGCTAGAATGGAATGTTTGTTATTACATGAATAAACAAGAGAGAAAAAGATAAGGAAAATATGAAATCCAGGAAAGCAGAATTGTTTCTTCATTACTTAATAGCGACAGTTTCAAACAATGTATAAATTGCATGAAGTTATACATTAGTAGCCTTTGGTAAATGCATATAAAGATATTGCAACTGAATGGGAGGTAGACACCAGAGACACTATTAAGAGAACTTAAAGTAAATATAAATGTTACCATGAATTTATACTTCTATATCAATGAGCTGGAAAATAGATCAGCATGTTAAAAATGTAGAGATACCTTGTTACACCAGTTGTAATATCTCAAAATGCAATAGGAGCAGATAAAATGAACAAATATTATTTGTATTTTTTCACTTTTGCAGCTCTCCTAGCTGAAGGTTAGTATAGTTTTCAGATAAAAATGTAGGGCTTGAGAGAACTCACAAGCTTCATTAAAAGGCTTTAGGTAAACTGACAGAAGTAACTGATGGCGTCCAGGAATTCCAGAAATTCAGTTATTCAATGTCTAGGCAGTTTATTAAGGGTGACTTTTGGGAGACATCCTCAAGAACTTAATTGCTACATAAAATGGCATCAGCATGTAAAAGAATCAGAACAAGAAATAATAATAATAATAATAATAATACTAATAATAATGATAATAAAACGTCAGTGATCTATATTTAAAAGGGTCAATCTCTCCAGTAGTAGCTGTGAATATGCAAGGTAGATTTAATGATTCAAAAATATCTTGCATGAACATTGGTTTAGGTAAAACACTAAAGGGCTTGTTAAATGTAAAAGTAAGAAAATGTCCACAAGTTTATTTTCTTCACATATAGGGGTGGAAATAGGAAACAGTGTTGTAGCTGAAGTAAAATTAAACTTTAAACCAAAACAGTCATAAACTTTGCTTTTAGTTAAACAAAGGTTTCAGCATAAGCTTTGGCTTGATAAGCCTGAATGTAGTAACAAGTGTTACATTCTGAGGGTCATTTTAGAGTAAGTTCTCCTATTTGGGAAGTACAACTGAAAATATGCATAGTTATAATTTTTGATGCATGTCTTTTAGGGTTTACTATCATAATTTAGAATGAAACTCAGTCGACCGCACTATGTTCGACAATGGAAAGTCGAACATGGCAATGTCGAACTTCAAAAGCAAGCCTAGGAACGGGTTTTAACATGGGTCGAGATAGGGGTTCACTGCTATTGCCGAACTACAAATTTTGCCCCTATCTCCACCCATGTTAAAATCCATTCCTAGGCTTGCTTTTGAAGTTCGAGATTGCCATGTTTGACTTTCTGTTGTCAAATATAGTGCGGTCAACCGAGTTTCATTCGAAATTATGATAGTAAACCGTCTTTTAGGCATGGGAGGTTGCAGTGGATTGTGCTATGTGAAAAAAATGCAAAAAATGTAACATGAAGGCAAAAAAGATTTGTTTGTTAGAATCCACAGTAGAACTTAATATCAGATGCAGCAACAACAGGTCACACACAACCAGGAATCCACCAAATAGGTTTCCAAGCAGTAGCATTTTATTCAAATAAAAATCCCTCGGCACTTCAGCTAAAAGGCCTTTTCAGCGTAAGACTTGCCTGTCAGTTAAGAATATATCTGTACAGTCTGTTAATGGAGAAAGCATGTAAGTTGAATGTGTTAAGGTCAAGATATGAAGGTAATTTTACTTTTTAGAATAGCTTTATTAAACATATTGACATGGAGTATGAATGAGTTGACAAGTGCTGACAAAAACTGGAGTACTTGCTTACATAAAGCAACATGAAGTGCAGGCAGCAGCGCTACAAGACAGACACTTAGGTAGAAATGAGTGTGAAATTTAATTGAGGAATTCAGGGCAGAATCATGGTTATACATACTAGTTCAGAGAATGGCAAAAACCCTGCCATGGCTGATAGGTCTGGATCAATGTGGCTTTGTAAATGGGAGACAGACCTTTGACAATTTTGATAAACCTTTGGTGATACAGAAATAATCTTCACATAATAAATTATCATTTCTGGTGGTTAGTTTGCTCATTAGCACTCCAAGAAAAATCTTGATGATTGGATGGGAGATAGGAAATTCACCCCAGGGATCACTTCTGTGGCTCTGCTTGACAGGGGCACAGGAAAATCATTTTCTTGGGTGGCAAAAGCCAGGGTACCATTTGGCTAGGCTTATAAGGGCCCTAGGGCCAATAGCCTAGTACCTACCTATGAACCTATGAAGTGAAAGCATTTGGTCAACTAGAATGATGCATTTGAGCTTCTCCATGTTCAACTCAACATAGGCAGAAATCCTTTATCACTTCCTTGCAAGCTATAGGTCCCCAACTATGACCCAAGCAAATTATAACTTGTATTTAAGCTTACTGGAAACAACTAGCATCTATCCCAATACCTTATTCATAGGTGACTCTAACTACCCCATTATTAACTGGGAATTATATATGACACCAAATGTACAGATATAGAGATTCCTGGATTTTCTAAACACAAATTCCTTGACCCAGATTGTCAGTACACTGACCAGGCATGCAAATATACTGGATCTGGTCCTCACTAATATGGGAGAGTGCTGCTCATCCTCTAGTGTAATATCTTCTCTCATAAAGTCAGACCTCAAAATAGTCTTCTTTGAAATTGAAATAAATTCTGGAACCCCAGCTAACCCTGGAATGTTCAGGAACTACTCAGGCTAACTTCCTACTATTAAATAACCTGTCAAAATTTCAATCCCATATAAACCCTGAGAACACTAATGCCTATGCAGAACTGTTCACAAAACCCTATACAAGCATGTTAATAGCTACATAGAGGCAGCTGTACCCACCAGAAAGAAGTACAGAACTAACTCAAAAAATAAGAAACCCTGGTAGAATCACAACATCAGTAGGCTGTATAACATAAGAAAGAAAATCATGGAAAAAAAATGGAGATGTAACACCCAGCAGGATTAAAGCACTCTCATCAAACTAGACAAACAACTTAGAGGTCAAAGTCTACCAAAGCCAAATTTGAGGTAAATTTGGCCTCCTAGGTCAAGGCCAGCCACAAGACATTCTTTATCTATGTTCACAACCTCAAAGGCAATAAAGAAATGTGTGCAGAGCTCATTATTAATGAAGCCACCTATACAGAGACAGAAAATACAGCAAACCAACCTACTGAAAGACAAATTCAATTACAGCTTTACCTCTCCCCCGATCCCTTCCTCAACCTCCTGTCAGGAAATACTATCAAATTTAACTCCCCTTACTATAAATAGAGAACTGGTCCACAATGCTCTCTCTCTAAGGCTAAGAGCAGTGCATAATGGGTTCAGGCAATATCCAAGAATGCCTTCTAAATAGTATGAAACATGACCTGCCAGGCCATCTGGAATTGATATTTATCTGTAGCATCCTAACTGGGTTTTTACCTCAGAAATGGAAAACAGCAACAGTCATCCCTCTGTGCAAAGGTGGGCCATCTACAGACTCTGGAAACTAAAGTGCCATAAGTCTCACGAGTCTCATATGCAAAGCCATGGAAAGAATTATCATACAAATGATCAATTAGGACATAGGAAACCATGAAACAATGGAGACAACCCAATTTGGTTTCATCAAGGGCAGCTCATGCCTACTCAGCCTGGTGGACTTCTTTGAAAAGGTCGCCAAAGCAATGGATGAGGGCAAAATGGTTCACACTGCCTACATTGACCTGGCAAGGCATTTGACACAATACCCTGGTGGATAGCCAGATAGCTCACAGGCAGGACCCAGGAAGTTAAAATTATGGAGTCCACCTCTACAAAGAAGCCAGTCACAAGCAGAATCCCACAGAGATCAGTCCTGGGACTGCTCATTTTTGGTATTTACTTTTCTGAAATCATGGCCAATGTCAAAGGTCTTTGGCTGGCCAGTTTTGCAGGAGCAGTCTTAGAATCCCCTACCAATACTATTGTTCTCCAGGAAGGGCTGACATAAACAGATAACTTGTGTCAGAGTCATGGACTAAAACTAATGTGAAGAAATGCGTAATAGTGCCTTTTGGAAGGCATCCATCTCTAATAACTGTCATTTTGCCAACACATCCCTTCAAAGTGACCCAGTAATCAAGGACTTGGTGACACATATAGACAGTAATCCAGCCTTTGACCATCATGTGTAGTGAGGAAATCATTCTGTGTTATGCAACTTTTAAACAAATTAGTAAAAACTGCAAGACAAACCTAGCCAAGCCACTGTGTGATGCCTTAAACCTCCTGTATTAGAGGCCCATAGATATATGCAAATGATGCCTTAAAGGCATCAAATGTTTCAGCTATATGGCTTCTGAATGTTCATTATGTTTTACCTTTTTCTTTATAAGTCTTTCTGGACAGATTCAGGGCAACAAAGCCAAACATCACTAAGGCTTGGCTAGGTTTTTATTGTAGTTTTTCCTAACTGGTTTGTCTGTGTGGCCTTTTTACTTTTCGGTCGGCTTATAAACAAAGGTATGGCATCTAGATCCAAGAAAGTAATTGTTCCACTGTATTCAGCATTCATCAGACCTATCATTGAGTACAATGACCCCTTTGATATGCACCTAACCAGGCACATACAACAGCTTGAACATCCACTTTGGTTCCTTACTAAAATACACAGGGAGTAAGTAACATGTCCTATGCAAGCTGCCTCAAGGCCCTATCACTGTATTCTGTGTCTTAAAGGCTGTTGAGGGGTGCTCTATGCCTGGTATAGAAGGCCTTGTCAGACCCCACCATGATGGGCCTCCTGCATATCTGCAAACCAGTCAGCATCAGAATTACCCATTCTAAAGACTTAAACCTTGCCTGTAATATCAACAGAACTTGCTAGACAGACAGGTATGTATCCCAGAGACTACCCCTTTTGGAACAGGCTCCCCACTCGCATGAAACATGGCTTCTCCCTAACTTACTTGGACAATTGGATGGGAAACAGGAAGTTCATCCCTGGTTTGGCACCTGTGTCTTTAATGGACACATATAGCCTGTAAATAGTTAATCTCCTAGACCCCTGCTTGTAAATGTTTTATTTGTCAAGCACTTGCTTACACTTATCAAGGGTACCAGAACTTGCCAGAGATTTGGGATGCATGGAAAGGCTTAAAAAGGCCCTTGTGGTCATTAGCTCAGTATACACCTATGAACCTCTAATACCTCCAATCTGTCAAGTGTTACTGAACATATGCTGGACATGCACCCACATACACTGATCATTATACTTCAACCTGTTACACAGAAACCTCCCTACTTGCAGAATTTGTTAAAAAAATAAAAATAATACTAATGTTTGGCCTGCAGCACTGAACATTTTCAATGAATGGATAAAAATCAGCTAGTGGCCAGATGGATCAACTCCTCTGCAGTTGTCTTTGTTTCTGCCACAAATACAACTGTGATTCTACTAGGCTGGGAATATATGGGAAACTTAAATAAAATCATGATCTTAACCTGAACATATTGCTATACTGATACTGATAATGCATGGATACAAATACTACCATTACAAACAACATAAAATTAACACTTTTACTGAGACCCAGGCCCAAACTGCCCAATATATATTTCAGAAACATTTCTTTTGTTTTATGGCAGAAAACAAGGATGTCACCTCTCCCCTCTCTTCTCTTTTGTTTACTTTGGCTATAAAACAATAAGCCCATATGATAATAATTAATACGGAGAACTATGATCAAGTTTTTATATGTTCAAAATTCAAGCTTTTCACAGAATTCCACACTCAAGCATAGTAGAAAAGCTAAATAAACAGGAAATAAAACCCTATGTCACCAAATGGATTGTCAGCTGGCTCACAGATAGGATGCAGGGAATCAAAATAGGGGAAGTTACCTTCACAAAGAGAAATATCACTTGTGACATCCTCCAGGGTTCTGTGCTGGGACCTGTCCTGTTTGGCAGCTACTTTTCTGAAGTAAAACCCAATACCAAAGGGCTCTGTCTTACTATGTTTGCAGATGAGTGAAAGCTAGGAGCAGTCATTGAATCCCCAAATAATTTAGCCACCCTGCAGGAGGGTTTCTCCCAAATAAATAACTTGTGTCAAAATCATGGTCTGCAACTAAATGCCAAAAAATGCATTATCATATCCTTTGAGAAGTCATCTACCCTGGGAAACTACCACATTTGCAATACACCCCTAAGAGATGGCGCAGTTGTTCAGGATTTGGGAACTTATATGGACAGTGGCCTAACATTCGACAAATATGTGTCCTAAATTGCACAGCTTGTAAACAAAGGGATTGCATCTAAGGATGTCATTGCTTTACTTTACTTTACTCAGCCCACACTAGGCCAGTCATTTATTATAAAGCCCTCTTTAATGTGCATCTGTCCAGACACATGCAATAACAGGAATAACCACAGAGATACCCTACTAAAAGGATAACAGGCCTAAAAAATGTCTCCTACATGAAGAGACTCAAAGCCCTGTCACTGTACTCAGTATGACTGCTAAGAAGTGACCCATGACTGGCATACAAGGTATCCTGTTACCCACTGCTGATGGATTTATGGCACATTAGTAAGCCAAATGGCATCAGAAATACTTATGGTATCTAAACCTCTTCTGCAGCATCAACAGAATGGTTTGGACGGACAAGTATAGCTCGCAGAAGATACCACTGCTCTGAAACATGTAAAACAAAGGTCAACTCTGTTCATATTCAAGCACAACGTGGATCTATGGAAGGAAAACAGAAAATGTACCATAGGATTGCTCCCTGTAGTACTAATGGACACAGACAGCTTTTAAATGTTTTATACCATATATGGGTCCCCTCAAATTATCTATGGTATAATCCCAGTTATTCTCACTAAGGGTAATATATAATTATCAACCATGGAATGGCTAAGGTCAGTCTAAGACCAAATGGGATAGGTTAATTCAAGCACCAAAATGGAAATTGGCTAGGATTAACATGGCCCACAATGGCAGCTAGTCTTGTACTTACCTATGAACCTATGAACATATGTCATGAAATTCACCTTGAGAATGAACCTCAAAAGGTGACTCACTTGACATCCATGTCAAGAACAGATAACTGCAAAGTGTAGGAGTACAAAGTGTTTAGCAGTTTTGAAACTCAGCAAGTCCATGCAAACAGTTGCAACAATATAAGTACACCTCTGATTGACTAACTGCTTTAAATGTTGTTAAATGCTTCAGTTTGCTGTTTTTGTGTGGCAGCAAGAACTGTTTTAAGGTTTTTAAAATCTGTTTTACATTTTCCTTACTGCTCTTTGGTGGACACAAGACTGAATCATAGCAGCTGTAAGTTGTGAATAACAAAACTTATTGTGTGTCTTTTTGACTGGAGAGATGCATAGCATTTTCCTGATTTCAGAGCATAATTAGTGTACTCCATGAATTTCAAAAGTAGTGATAGCTGACGTCTGGTATGGTGATAAGGAAATGAGGAACAGATGCAGAGAGGATACTTGCTAACAGAGTCTTAGCTGTGAAAAAATGGTCTGCAGAGTTAAATTGTATAAATTTTGGTGCAGACTAGCATTAATGTTGCCACCCTCACCCCAAAAACCAATAAAAGCCCCCCCCCAAAAGGCAAAGGGCATGATAAATTATCAAAAATATGCACACTCAAGTAGACCACGAGGTGATAGTTCAAATCTGAATGAAAATAAGAAAAAACACCACAAATATGAAGAAAAATACTCTTTTAATGAGTTCAAATCTGCCATAACTCAACTATAAGCATGACTGACGATTTACAAAAATTGGGAGGGGGTCATGGGAGATAAAGATAAACCAATTACATTTTGTTAACTGGGAAAGTCCAACTTGGAATTAAGCCAATTTTCAGCAGAAGGCTCCAGATGCATGTCTTCATAAGATGGGAGGAAAGCAGAGCACCCAGAGGAAACCCACACAAACACAGGGAGAACATGCAGACTCTGCACAGAAGGCACCCCAGCCAAGAATTGAAGCAAAGAACTTCTTGTTGGGAGGCGATAACACTACCACTGCACCACTGCACCATCCATGGCAGGATTTTTAAAATTAGTGGCTTTCTAACTGGTTGTATTGATTCCAAGTGAATGCAGAAGCCACAAGAAGTGGTGTTGGAACAAAAGAAAGCTGTACCTTATGTACATTCATCTGATAAGGGCATTAAAGAAAAGCTGGCAGAAAAAGAACTGTTACAAAATCAGGCACAGTAAAAAGTAATAGTGTTAGAAGATCATGCCACGAGAGAAAACATCTGTTTCATGTGCATAGTGAAGCATATGGAAGGAGGAGATTGCATTGATTAATGAAGAAATGCTTAAGTGAATGGATGGAGATCAAAGCAGCAGATATAAGCATTGAATTGGCCCATAGGATTGTCTATCTTTGAGAAGGTAATGAGAGAAAACCAAGACCTATGCCAGTGAAATTCAGCTCATATGGGCAAAAAAAAATGTTGTCAATCCTGTGGAACAAAGACACAGTTTACAAAATTGGCGACACTTGAATATATGTTGAGAATGACTACTCCATGCAGACATATTGTATTATGGTGGCAAATTTTGACTCCTTGTCCATATCATTAATGAAGATATTGAAACGTATTGCCTCAAATAAGGAGTCTTGGGGGGACTTCTGTAGTGATTAGAAGAAATGTGGAGTGAGATTCATTCCATTTTACACACTGGGTGTGATTATTTAGGTAGCTGGTGATCCAGTTATTTGAGGGAGTTGTGAGGCCTATGAGATTTAGTCTTTGTAGGGCTTGTTGATGTGAGACCATGTCAAAGGCTTTTTGACATGTCCAGGAAAAGGGTGAATACAAAAGTACCTGAGTTTTTATTTTGATTAATGGTATCTAGGAAATGTAGCGGGTCAGTTTTGGCACTGTGGTGGGGACAAAAGCCATGTTGGGTAGGAGAAAGTAATTGGTTATTAAGTACAAAACCTAGGAGTTGTTGATGTATGCATTTTTCAAGTACTTTGGAGAGAAGAGGAATGATTCCTGTACAGCGATAGTTCGACAGTTCAGAGATATGCCACCTTTATGTAATGGGATGATGAAGGGCGCTTTCCATAGGGTTGGGTTGCAGTTTTCTGTAATAGATCTATTCATTAGGATTGATACATGGTAGTAAATGGTGTCAGTGGCTATACTGAGGTATTTGGATGGCAGGTTGTCGGAGCTAGTGCTGTAAGTTTCAGTTTTTAATGTATATTTTGATGGTATTTGAATGGATGGTTGTTAGGCTGAGTTGGAGTGTGGAGCTATGGTTGAGGGGGTTAGGTGTGGTGGGTATAGGTTGTTATTGTTTTTTGAATTGGTCTGCAATGTGTCTGCTGGCTTCAGATGGGAAAGGATTCGGGGTGGGTTTTCTGCCTGGTTTTAGGATGTTGTTTAAATTTTCCCAAATCTTTTTTGTTTGTTTGTTTGATTTTTGTATGCATGGTCTAGTTTTTGGAGAAGTTCTTTTATCATAACAGACTTGTGCCTTTTTATGGTTTCTGGAGCAGCAATATCTATCTACATAGGCTTGAGCCTATTTTTTTGCCATTGTTTCCTGGCTTTGTCTCTGCCTCTCATGAGTTGTTTAGTTTAATGGGTTAGCCTTGGGGCATAATTTATTTTCACTTTTTATGTCTAATTGGGGCTTGCTGGATTACTATGGTTAAGAAGGCATCATTGAAGTAACAGTTCCATCTAGAGGCAGCTATTTGAGTGGTTCCCAGTCACATTGTTTAAGTGCATCATTAAATATGAATTTATCAAAATTGGTTACATTTCTCACAGAGTTGAAGTACAGAGGTTTTGGGGGCTTAGGTATTCTCTGTTGATGTAGATAAAGTGATGATCACTAAGACTAGGACAGTGCTGGCTAGCTTAATTTTTTCAGGGTTGGTTGAAAGCATGCAATCTAGTATGGATTTTTATTTGAATACTTTATCAAACTGGGTTGGTTGTTGGATCAGCTGAGTGAAATGACAAAGGTTAATATTAAGGAGGTAGAGATAGGTTTGTTAGGGGGCCAAATTTTGGTTAAGGGCACAAAGCAGGATGGTTTCTTGGTTGAAAGTAGATAATAAGTAACTAAGTATGTTTTTGGTAGTCTTAGCATTTTTTGGGGGGGTTTAGGTGGCTATAAAGTTTATGGATTTCTGATTGTTTAGGTGTACTTCAGCTGTTAGCATTTATTTACTGATGTGCTGTGGAATAGCTGGGAGATGGTTATGGATTTGTAAAGTGCCTTGAAAGATGATGGTTGCATCCTCAGCCTTTTTAATTATTTGGTCATCCCTAATAATGGTGTATCCAGGAGGAATGATTTCTTCATCTTTCATTTCAGGTCTTAACCAGGTTTCAGTAATAACTAGGATGTGGGGTTGATGGAATTTAATCCATGCATGAAGGTCTGATATCTTCCTGCAGATGCTTTGAGTGCTGACTTTATCTATTTTAACATTTGTATTTGGCAGAGTGGACTGCCACACATCTTATTACCTTGAGTGGTCACGTACCTATCAGTATGCAGCATCAATTAGATAAGAATATAAAGTTTGTGATCTATTGGCAACTCCCAATTTATATGCTAAAAATGTTGTTCTCATCTCCGAACTGGTTGATGATGTACTTAAGAAGGAACCAAATGAAAGATGCATGGAGGGGAGACACAAGAATTAAGTTAAATGTTGAGAACAAGAGAAAGAATAACAAGAGAAAGAATATTTGGAAGGAAAGGTGACAGAAATATCTAACTATTCCAGAAGCTTTAAGAAAAGCAGAAGATGAACATTTAGGTGTGAGGAGTGATAATTGTGAGGAAAGCTTACAAAAGGCTAAAAGATATAAAACAGACTATACTGACAATTTGAATGCATTCATGGCAAAAATGTTAAGACTAGAATATTATGCAGACTTTCCTAAGCTAATCAAGTACCTGGTGCATAAGCTTAGACAATAAAAGGCATAAAAAGCATTACAATGTTAAGAGACCAAAATTCAAGCAGAAGGGTAGGAGAACTAAACAAAATCAGAGAATTAATTGTGAATTATTGCAGAAATCTATACAGACAAGCTGATTAGATAGAACAGAAAATAAGAGAAACAGAAGACTACTTGGGATGCCTAGAATTGCCAGAGCTGCAACAGAAAGATAGGGAAACAGTAATAGCAGAGATAACTATGAATGAGATAACAGAGGTCATACAAAACCAAAAAGATAAAACATCAATTTCAGACGGTGTATCAGTTAAATACGGAAGTAGGTTAAGGACAGTGTAGCTGGAATCCGGTATATAATCTATTTAATGACATCATGAAAGGAGGTCAAATTCCACAAATTAGGAAACAGGTTGTTATGGTGATTTTCCCCGAGGAGGGCAAATATAAGATGGATCTGAGGGTGTATAGGCCCACTGCAATCTTAAACATGATTATAAAATATTCATGATGATAATGTAAAAAAGACTGGCCAAAATACTAGCAAAGATAATATAATGGGGCTGATATGATTTCACTGAAAATAGGCACACCTTTTATAACATAAATAAGACTCTGCTTATTCAGCAAAACACTACAGAAAATAATAATTCATTTATGTTAGCAGCTTTAAACATGGAAAAGTCCTTTGACAGAGTGACTTGGGGTTTTATGAGGGTGACTCTTAATGGACTTCCCAGCTGATTGGGTATAAGTCCTCTTCAAAATACATAAGTATCAGAGACAGTCGTATAATGTGTGAGCAGCTCTCAAATAAAATCTCGATCTCACAAAGGGTACTAGGCAAGGAGATCCTCTATCCCCACTACTGTTTTTGCACTACCTAGAACGTTTTGTCCACAGAACAGGACAACTGGATACTGAGGGCTAGAGATGGAGGATCCAACTGGAAAAGATAGCACTGTTTGTGGATGATGTTATCCTTTGCATCACAAACCTGATAAAAGACTTGAAATGTTTACAGAAATTTATATGTTTGGAGCTGTATCAAGATGCAAAATTAATGAGGTTAAAACATTGGCCATAGTAATCAATTTCACTTCCACCTATGACTTGGTACAAAAATACCCCTCTCTATGGGGGCATCAAAAGATTACATATTTGGGAGTTTGGATTAGAAGTGATTTGCAGCAAACAGCAAAGGAAATGTGGGAAGACATAGTAGAGAAGAGTAAAGGCAACATAAACAGAAGAAAAATGATCTTTATAGAGGAGGTTAATAAAATCCAGGCCATTAAGATGTTTATAGTCTCCCTAATTCCATATGTCAATCAAGCATATTAATATAACCCTGGTCAGGATATTTAGAAAAAGATGCTGAATTAAACCAAATAATTATTTTGAGAAGCAAAGGCAGAAAGATTATAGTGAGACAAAATAATGTTCCCAAAAGACAAAGGGAGTTGGGAATGCCAGACCTTGAATTATATCACAGAGAGATGCTATTAAGGGTGACATCCCTATTACAAGTAGAAGCTTCTAGGACAAGATGGAAAGAAATAGTGCAGTATAAGGTAGTTAAAGCAGACATAAGTCAGAGATAACAACGTGGGGATATTTAGTAAATCCTCAAAAAACTAACACTGTATTAGACTATGTAACTCATGGACTGAGAAGGATGATGTTCCTAAGATGAATAAGAGTATGGCAACACTTAATATTACCCATTAGCTGTAAACTTATGAGAAACCCCAGGTAGAATAATTACATCATCTGACATATGGAACAGAAAGAATAAAAGCCCATATTTCTAGGAGCAGTTAATAACAAATGGAGAAATCAAAAGTTGACAGAGAAGTCAATGTAAATTCCTGTTAGAAGAGAGATAGATTGTCTTGACTATTTCATTTTCAAGATATAGAGAAATTGTGAGAGTGTCCAATGCAAGCTAACAAACCAACAATAGTAGATAAATTGATAGGATAAGTAGGCTATATAAATTTCTAATAGAAACAGACTATCAGTGTAATTTAAATGTGGTTAAGCAATGGAATGAAAGACTTAGCCCAGAAATGGATATAGCTGATTTTTACAATATGGTGTCAGTCTCACTGTATACAACTAAATCAAAGAGATTCTGCATCTTTGCATGAAAATGCATTCTTTATGGACATCTGCAACTGTTGCAGAAGACAATGATAAATCAACATAGTTCCCAGTTCTAGGTTAGATCTAACTGTTGTATATACATGGAAAGGGGGTAGAGGGGAAATTCTGGCCAATCACTGGGAAAAGTTGAAGTGCAGCATGCATGAGGACTGTGCAAGAAGGTGTATACTGTGATGTTTGCTGTCTAATAAATCATTTAACATAAAAAGTACTGATAGTTTTAATATGTGAAAGTCCCACAAATCAAATTTACTGTTTGCAAATGACACAATGATATTTTTAGACAAAACTTCTTCACTATATTATAGGTTCATAGATTAGTACAAAGCTAACTGCCCTTGCAAACCTAGCCAATTACCCCTTGTGAGACTCAAACCCTGCACCTTTTGCTTGTAAGGAAAACACTTTAACCATTAGGCCATCCTCCCAACTGCAAAAGTAAAAAAAAAAATAGAGTAATAATTTCCTCACAAGCTTTCTAAATATATAATATATATATATATATATATATATATATATATATATATATATATATATATATATATATATATATATGTATATGTATATACTTTTTATCAGGCATGGGAGTGGCTTATTGTGCTGTAAAACAAAGCATTACTGGCACACACGTTAAACTCACATCCCTTCCCCTAACAGTGTGACATTTGAGCTGGTCCTGCCCTTCTTAGCAGCTGTCATAATAATATATAACCCTTATGTACTTTAAATAAAATTTATAATGATGTGGTACCTCCTATTTAACCAGATTATTAAGTAGATCACCAAGTCTGTGATCCTATCCAAGACAATACACCACACGGCTGGAAATCCATCAAACACATTAAACACTTTGTCTAAAATCTCACAACTACATTTCAAAGAATGAAATCTGTATTGTTGTCTGCATATTTGCTCTGGCAAAAATGTAACACCGGATGCCCTTCCTGACATTACTCTCCGCATTTATCTAGGCTTGGGACCAATATGAAGAAATACACAGGCTTGTGCATCCCCCAGTAGCTGGGTTTTGATTTGTGGTGATTTGGGATTGTGATTTGTAGTGAGAGTAGGGACAATGCCGACAACGAGATAACTGACACCAGAAGATCAACAACGGAGATGACCGATGATTAAAAATCCCGACGCTGAGAACACCAACATGTTAAGGTAAGTGTATGATAGTGACGGACGTTAGGGTCAGGGTGCGGGTAAGGTAAGTGTGTGATAGTGACAGACTTTAAGGTTAGGAGTGGGTTAAGTGAGTTAGGGTTAAGGTGCGGGTAAGGTAAGTGCGCGATAGTGACAGACTTTAGGGTTAGGGGTGGGTTAAGTGAGTTAGGGTTAGGGCGCGGTTTAGGTGAGTGCACAATAGTGATGGACATTAGGGTTAGGGTTTGGGTTAAGGTTAGTGAATCGATAGTTGTGTATGTAAGGTTTAGTGTAGGTTTGTATGATTTTTGGTGTGCTTGTGTTGTGTGTGTGTTTTACGGAAAAGGTATTTGTTTTGTTTTGTTGATTGTCGATACTGTGGTTTGTCGGGCATGTGAAGTTTCGTGTTTTTGAACTTTCGGCTTTGGGGTGTCGTTTATCTCGTTGTAGGTGTTTTTGAATGTCGGTGTTTTCAGGTAGACCCATATATATATATATATATATATATATATATATATATATATCTACACACACACACACACACACACACACACACACACACATATATATATATATATATATATATATATATATATATATATATATATATATGTATATATATATATATATATATATCTGTAGCTCACGTTATTATTATGGTATTTCCCTTTTCTCCACCATTGCAGAACCATAGGACTGCCATATTTTAGTATGTGTCATGTCATAGGGTCAAAGGGGGTTGCCACCCTGCAAAAACTCAGAGGTTTAAGTTTTGCTTTGGGGAGATGTTGTTTGATCATTTATGATCAGGCAGTTTTCATTCAGGAGGCTTTTCCAAGGGTCATACTTACTGGAGCCAAACAGCAAACTAGGTATCTAAGACAAATTGTCGAGACTAATTATTGTGTAGTTTTTAATGATATCATGGCACTTAACAGGTATTCCTACCATTTGAATATAGGTTGATTCTGATTAAAATGAGGATAATTCTATCTGAAATCACTTAAAATTGATAGCACTTGATTAAATCTATAAAATTCAGTAATTAACAACTTGAAGGTTATGATGAGCTTAGACTGTTGTATTAATCATGTAATTAATGCAAACATACATTTTCCTGACATCTCACTATATGCTATAATATCAATGCTCAGATCCACTTTTGACTTGATAGCTCTCCCATATAATAATGTGTGGAAGGAGGTACATGCCCTGTCACATTAAACAAACAGCCTTAGTATTAATGCATTTGTTGCTGCTCGCTTTCTTCTGTGAGGGCTACAGACTATTAATAGCAGAGACAAATCAAGATTCAGGAACTGTATTCATGTCAGAAATATTTTTCCTCATACCTTCTTTGCACTACTGGATTTTAACTTTTTCCAGCAAAGAGCTCTCTGTCTCTCTTATGCACCATGTGGTACATAAGATAGTGAGCACCTTTCAGCCCTTATTGTTTCTATAACATTACAGGTTTTGTGAGCTCAGGTTGCTAGCCTAAAGCACAACCTTCCTCAGAGGGTATACCACACACACACCTAGGACCAATTTTGAAGTGTCCATTCCACCTACTGCATGTCTTTGGAGTGTGGGATGAAATAGGATTACCCAGAGGATATCCACACAAATGTGAGGAGGACGTGCAGACTCCACACAGAAGGCACCCCAGGCGAGAATTGAACCAGAGAACCTCTTGCTGTGAGGTAACAGCACTAACCACTTCACCACTGCTCTATCTATCTCAAAGCTGTAATGTGAAATACTTCCACCAAAGAACATGTAGCTAACAAGTTTGTGGATGAAAAAAGTCCTCAAATTCTCATTACATATTATCTATAATGCAATTCTCTTCACAACAAATTCAGTCAAAAAAAATAATCCACACAATAATGACTGGTTTTATATTCAATAAGCTGAACATCAAAAGTCCAAACTATTCTTGAGCATTATCAAAACAATAGTCCTCAAACTTGCAGCTTTAAACTTTAAGACACAGAATGACAATTTAGATCAAGAAACTTTATTTACAACGTTTTTTACTCTGGAAATACATAAATGACAAATCTGAAGTAGACCCAAATAACTAAACAAAAGAGTAGATACTTATAATATGTCATACAACTGCGTCTTTTCCTTAATGTGCCACATTTGACCACCCTTCCAAGACTTCTCACCGTTAGTACTGGAAATGTCAAGATCAGGAAACTGGTAGTTGGATATACATGACTTATGAATGTCCTAGTCTTTAAGAGATCGGGCTAAACATTCAAAAGTTCATTCCAGTTTTGTGAAGTGATAGCTACTCGAAAAACAAATGGTGCTTTTCAAGGTACCTCTGCTTCCATGTGTCAAAGCCCAAAACTTATGGCTATGAATCTGGCAACAGCAAGAAAGTACACTGCAAGCCTAGAAATTGGATTTCATTGTTTCACTATATCTTTGCTTGGGGAAATTGAAGCACTACAAACTAGATTCAATTTAAACCATATGGACTTCAAATTCTGTTTAAAAGCAGCCATGTTGTTAGACAAATATATGACCTGTAGGGCCTACAGGTGGACAGGACAATTATAACAGAGTATTTAACAGAAATAATATATAGTTCATAGGTGAGACATAAATAGTTGATCACCATTCCTCTTCCACTGGATTAATATGAGAATTAGTACATTTTTCATTTTAATAATTTGTTTGTCAAGACTAGACTTTCAATTGCATGGCACAGAGGTAAATCTCAACAAATTTTGAAGAAGCAGCAAAATAAGAAAGCTTTTTTGAGGGATGCGTAATGGCAAGAAATAGAAGTTAGTGACAGAGTAGAGCAGTCATGTAGGAAATTTAAAATGCAGATGTTTTGTATCCCTTGAAATATGTTATTCCACTGTACATCTGCTCTTATATAAATAAAAAACAGCTTTCACTGATTTTCTGTACATTACAAAAAAGTGCCCTAACACTTGCTCTAAAAAACAGGCCCCCAAAAGGTGTTACTACAAAACAAAAGATTTCATCACTCCAGATTAGGAGATGAATGCTTTCCAACAGCAATCCAGTTATTTTACTCAAGTCTCATGAGATACACTGTTGAACAAAAAGCATGCCACCCTTACAGAATAAGATACATTGATTGTCATACGCTTCTGCTATCAATAGAAGCATGCCAAACTCATGTTTGTTTTGAAATTTTTGAAAGGACAGCAAGTCTGTCTGTGCATTGCATAGTAACTATATAGCTTATCTTTGCAATTCTTTTGCATCTGGAAACAGAAATGAATATCTAGGCATTCTTACAAATGTAAAAATACATTACCAGCATTACCAACAGGAAGATATGCCATTTACCTGAACAGCTGTGTTTGCTCGTACAGCTGTACAAACTAAGTTAGGTGAATACTGAAGCAAAAGTAGATGCAGCTGTTTACAGAAATTTCACAATTCTCTGAACCTCCTAAGTAATTACAGCAGAGAAAAAGTAAGTACTACTTTATACCATTATTGCTGTCCAGAAAGGATAAGAGTAACGTTTCTTTACTTTGCAGTCCTGTAAATTCCTTGTTGATGCAGGGCTTATAAAAAAAACATCAGAAGCAGTGATACCAATCAGTAATCGGATCCATACTTTCATAGATGAAAGTGTGAATGCTTAATAGAAGGCT
>NC_056733.1:1168382923-1168547923 GCF_019279795.1 Protopterus annectens | reverse complement strand
TGAGTGCACTGTGTCAGACTGCACATCCTGGCAGTAGACAGTAGTACTTAATGATCACTGGTTGCATTCCAAAGTATCCTCACTAAGGCAGCACATATCAAGGGATATGGGTTTGGCTTACCAAGCTAGGAACAGTAGTCCACATTACCATAAGGAGGACATAATAGGCTCCTGCACTAACTTAGGTACTCATGCCAGCCACCAGGAGCAGGTTTATGACTTAAAAGTAAAACGTCCAACCCCATATATACTAATAACCATTTCAACCAAGCCCACATCAGACCAAAAAACCTGAGAGGGAAGAGAGGGAGGGGTGTTTGGTGGTGATACATTACCAGCACTCCTCTGCATGCAAGTCCCTTGCATTGTTAATCCTAATAGTCTGACATGGGGGCATGGCCACAGAAGGCTAAGAGGCCATAAATGACCACGGCACCAAACCATGTTCATACATTTCTGGATCGTGGCCACCCTCCAGTTAGCTGTCTCCCAAGTCAGTGGCCACATTACCATCAATAGGAATCTAATGGGCTGAGATTAATTAGAGGGGTCTAAAGTATGGCAAATAGGAAGGAAAATAATACATAGTAAAAAACAAAATAAATAAATGCAGGAAATCTAGCAAAGGTTTTATGAGAAAAAAGTACTGTAAGATTAAGTCACATGCTCAAGCATTTTCCTAATTATTTTTCAGTGATTACTGCTTTGTTAGCACCACTGAGAGATCCACTTCAGTGGCAAAATGTCCCTTTCTTTCTTCAGTACAGAAAGGATTGCTTTCATCAGTTAGATTTGCAAAGGCCTAGCTATATTTTATCGTTATGTAATTTTACAAATTAATCATTTTGTACTACATTCCATCATTATCTTTCTAATGTATTATCCACCAGCTCTAGGGCTCCCCCAATACACACACACACACACACACACACACACACACACACACACACACACACCATTTTCAAACAACAGCATACCAAACTGCTTATGTGAATATTTTGTAATCATAGTCCCAAAGAATATTAACTACGAATAACTAAAACATTAACTTGCTAATGGAAATTTGACAGACGGCTTGATATTCTGCATAAACATCTCTAAAAGCCTACTACACTTGCAGAAAAGCCAGACCTCAAAACAGTAAAGAGACAGAAAAAAGTACACTAACAGTTCAGCTGTTCATTCTTAAATGGCTGCACAGTTCAATACTCAGAATACAAACTAAAATCTTTAAAAGAAAAGATAAAACTACAAAATGAAAATGTAGGAAGTGGGCACATACCTGGTAACAATGGATTTGTCAACTTCACATTGATTAAATTCGGTCAGCTGTGAGAGGTAATGTGCCAGAAAAAAAAATTAAATGGGTGTGACAGTATCTTTTTCTTCTTTTTGGAATGTCTGTCTTTCTTTTCATTGGCTGTGCCCAGATAAACTGGGTGTTATTCTTTAATTGTCGTTTCTTCTTGAGACATAGTTATGTTAAATGAAAAGCTGACAAGTCTTCACTTGTGTTAAATCAGTGAGTGCCTGTGGCATTGCACATAAATTAAACCATATTCTTTCCAATATCAGCAGTTTAGAAAAACTGAGTATATCAAAATGACTGCAATGTGATTTTTTCTCTTGAATCACTACACTGATTCAGCTAAATGAAATGTAAGTGAGACTCTTAATGATAGATGTACCAACTTCTACTTTGCTAAAGGTTTTAAATCCTTATTCCGCAACTGCAAGGAATTATATTCCTTTTTATTGCTGGTTTACTATATTTTATATTTTTGATTTTATGTCCAACCATAATCATTATGGAGTGTGGACAACCATATCTCTAAATTTATTTGTTCAAGAATTCCAGGCAAAATGAAAATAATGGGTGGACAAAGACCCAAAAATCAGGGAACATTTTTTTAAATATTATTCCAATTCACTTAAAATGTTAATAAATCATGCTTGGAATCAGCAGGTATTTTTTAATAATAACAAGTAAAAAATTCTAATCTCTGGTGTTACTAACTGTAATCATCAATAATTTACAAGAAAAATCAAAAGTTTTATGAGGGACGGGACAACATCAGAGGCATTCTGAAAAATTCAGGACAGCTGAGAGGTTTGTAGGCCACATGTTGGTACACTACTTTCTCCAGAGTATAAGTTGAAATAGGCTTTAAAGTAGCACCTGGTCAAATTACCAAAAACAGACAAAAACGAAACAATTACTATTTTCTAATCATTGCTTTTCTAGTATCCACACTGTGATGTTCAGGATCACGGGGCATCATTTTCACTAAGAATTTTGTCTTTGTACAATAGCCTGTGGTCACTATATTCTACCCCAATACTGCAGGACCTTTGCCACAAGGCCCAACTCCCAAACATTTTCACTGAAAATTTTGTCTTTGTACTATAGTCTGCAGCCATTATATCTGACCCCAGTACTGGAGAATCTCTGCGACAGGAGCCAACTCCCAAACGCTTTCACTGAGAATTATGTCATTGTATTAATAACCTGTCGTTACTATATCTAAGCCCAATACTGCACGAGCTATGCTGCAAGGGCCTCCTCCTAAACATTTTTGCTTAGAATTTTGACTTTATACGATAGCCTGTGGTCACTACTGATCCCAATACTGCAGGAGCTCTGCCATAAATGCCAGTTCCCAAACATTTTCAATGAGAATTTTGTCTTTGTACTATAGCCTACGGCCACTACAGCCAACCCTGATACTGCAGAAGCTCTGTCACAAGGGCCAGCTCCCAAATGTTTTCACTAAGAATTTTGTCTTTGTACAATAGAACCATGATCACTACATCCAGCCCCGATACTGCAGAAGCTCTGCAAGGCCAACTCCCAAATGGTTTCACTAAGAATTTTATCTTTAAACGATAGACTGTGGTCGCTACACCCTACCTCGATACTGCAAGACCTCTAGCCACAAGTGCCAACTCCCAAACATTTTCACTGAGAATTTTGTCTTTGTACAATGTAAGCAAATTTAACTTGAATAATCTTGCTGTGTTAACTTTAGCTAGTCAAATATATGCCTGGTTGTGCTGGAAATTGACTTTAATCATTCCCCCTCTGATCTAGTAGTCCTTACACTCTAAGGACCACTTACTAAGTTGGCCACTGCCCTTTCTCTTAATCAGTAGATTACACTGTAGATGTGAATTACTTAGTCTTCCTGGCTGACAGGTTTCTGCAGTCAAGAAATGAAAGAAAACCTGTTCTACTTTGTAACTCTCTGTTAATTGCTTTGCATTGGTTATAAACGGATTACTCTCTGTTATAATTTGATGTGAGGATGGAAGCCCACTATGTTCCCCTACCTTACCCCGTATTCCCATCCATGCTCATACTCTACTATTATACTTTTTACATACACATTTCACCTGTGACTCCTTTCCTCTAACCCTCCCAATCAACCTTACTACTTACATGCAAACACTCTTGTTTCTTTTTTCCAAATCCCAACTTCCATTTAATTTTTTACCACCATTTCTACTTTCTTCCCTTTCATACTGCTTTGTACTATATTCACTCATAGTCACACCCCTCCATAACAGCACCTATCTATTCTACATTGTATCTTCTACTTTTCCCAAATAACCCCCCTCAGTTCTTCCTATTTTAACTACATTCCTTTACTCTAGCCTTTTAAACCCCTCTATTGCTTAAATTCCAGAGAAGATACTAGGAAAACCTAACTCTATTCCTTCATAGAAAATAATTATTTCCTACCTACCTACCATCTATTAGCCTTCAGACCCCCCACCACTAAATGTCCTGCCTTGCAACTTATTTTCCTTCTTGATCCCTGCTTCCCCACCACCTGCCATCAATAACATACAGATCCCTTTACTTAATCATGTTACTCCTCATATTATCCTCTATTCTTCTCCTGATACTGGGCCATCTCTCATCCCACCATGATTCTGTAATAGCTCTCAATATATCTCCAACTCTGTCCCAACAACCTATTCCTACTTCCTCCCCCACACTCTCCACACATCGCACCAAACCTATTTAATGATGACCTTCACCTTTACTCCAAATATAGCCTGATTAACTCCATTTCAACTCAAACCAAAACAAAATTAATTGGAAAAATACTCTCCAAAAGAAAAGTATCAACAGCTACCCAATATACTAATATCCTTCTAGGAGGAGACACTTACCCTAATCCTGCTGCCACCTATCACAATGAACATCAAGACAATTCTCTTCCCTAGGATCATAGGATCATAGGATCATAGAAAGTTACTAGGCTATTCGCCCTGAGGCCCATATAAGCCTAGCCAAGAGTTTAGCCCATGTTTAGACAAGTCAGCACCCAATGCCCCTGTCCAGCAGGGACACGGGTGGAATCCCAGGAGGTATTTTCTGTTTCCTATCCACTTATTCAGGTTGTGCTTCAAAAGGGGTAAAGAGGTATTGCTTGAAGTGGACAGGGAGTCTATTCCACAGATGGGGAGTCTCTAGGACACAAATCTGTTCCACCAGCAAGTCCTATTGATGTCACAGACCAGGTTGAGGCCACGCGTATGAATTACTTGAGTGGAGCTTGACTTGCGGATATGCAGCAGTCCCATCAAGGTGGGGTCTGAGATTGCCTTGTATGCCAGACAGAGTTCACCTCTGAGGAGTCTGTATGAAACTGAGTAGAGGGACAGGGAGTTTAGTCTATCTGTGTATGGTAGATTTTTGAGGCCCTGGATTCTCCTGGTGAGGAACCTCCAGCTGCTGCATGTGCATTGTGAGGTAGATGTCAAACGGGGTGTTGTACTCAGTAATGGGCCTTATAAGTGAAGAATACACACTACTATAACTATAAAACAGTCAACCCCTAACCCCAGTAATCTAACTTTTGCTGCTATAAATGTTAGAAGTATAAGAAATAAAATTGCTGAACTACATGCCTGGATTACCTAACATAAACCTGATATTCTTGCTGTAACTTAAAGTTGGCTTAAAACCAGCATAGAGTGTAAAGTGAGTAAAAAGTTCTTATTTATATTCTTGAACGGGTGCTGACAGATTTGTGAGGGGATTATAAAGGGTTTATAAATCAGAAGGAAGCAATTTGACAAATGAAATTAAATGCAGATAAACCCCCAAGACTGAATGAGGTTATAAACATTAAATGCTTTTTAAGTAGTAAAAGGTTGAAAGTGAATTAATATAAAGTATATTTATTAGTTTTAAAGTTTTGTTAATGTGTTTTTAAATAAGAATGTTTAGTAGGTAATGTTATTAGGTATGGTTTCACTTTGATTTGTAACTTGATTGAATAATTATATTGGTGCCCCCTCTGCTGGCCCTGCACCACCTTCAGGTGGAATCTCCTCAGGGGTTGGCCCCCCCTGGAGTGGTGGTGAAGGGGCTGTAGGCACCCTGGATCGACTACTGGCCATGGTACACAGGATTATTCAGAGGAGTTATGCACAATGCCTGCGCCAGATTGAGGGCAGACTCGACATCCTGGTGGGGCTGGGTGGACCTAATGCCAAGCCTCCAGCCAGCTTCCTTCAGGGCAGTGAAGGAACAGTGTGAACTGCCCATGGGTGGGAACCTCAGTCACACTGCTGCCATCTGCAGGTGCATGCACTTCAAATTCCACAACACCCTCCCCATCCAAGGTGTTTACTCCCATGTCTCATACACCGCCCCTGTCTGTTGTCTTGTCTGTCTTGTCTGTCTGCAATTGCATCCTCTCCTACCCAGCTTACCTCCCCAAACATACCTATATCCCTTCCCCAACATTCCACTCTCTCCTTATTAAAAAAAAAAATAACAAAATAAAAAAAAAAGTGCACCTGTCCCACAAAAACAAAAAAAAACATCGCCCCATGCATAGCTCTCCATTTTGCACATGTGTCCACTGGACACAACTAATTTGGTCCAATTGGCTTGACAACACATTTATGTTGTCATCACTCCTCTCTCTGGGTGCTGAGAGTCCAAATTCATCAACAAAATCTGTCAAATTGCACAGCTGTTGCTGTACAAGAAATGGAAAACTATGGTTCTTCCCTACACCTGTCCTGCACATCTCTACCTGCCTTTCATCATTTCACTACTGTCTTATCACCCCCCTTTCTTTTCTTTTCGATTTTTGTAGCTCAGGTTTGCGTGGAGCTAAGCGGACCACTGCAATGCGGCGTGTTGAGCAGCACTGAGCAAACCCACTTAAATGAGTTTTAAAAAACCTTAATGATCCTATGTGTTATTCACACTGTTAGGCACATGTATAAAACAATCACCACTGCCACATTTCAAACCGGGACCCCTGTCAACTACAGCCTACTGCACTAACTCACTAAGCCACACAGACTTTAATTAAATCAGGTGTTTCCAGCAATACATACTAATTGACTGAAATCAAACATATTATGACAAATGGGAGTGTACCTGTGACTCTGATGCAAAAATACACCAGTAGACAGCCAAATAAGTAATAATGGCAGTATGTGAAGCCTGGAATAGCAGCTAAATGTTCCCCCTTTACCTGCAACATCTTCTAACACACCTGCTAAGGCATCAATGGCAGAGTACATATGTTCAAATGGGACCCTGTTGCAGAACAACTGCCTTTGAAAGCCATGCACATACTCATGGATGCAGACATGTGTCACAGCCTTTATGTCAGCACATACATCTGACAAATACACTGCTGTAGCACTGACTCAGTAGCTCAGTGTCTGTTAAATGCCTCGCATACAGAGCATCTTGCCACACACAGTCCTGGGTTCAAATCCAGAGTGTTGCACTTTGATTATATTGTTGTGAGCATTCCAAGTAATGCA
Organism: Protopterus annectens; assembly: GCF_019279795.1. Classification (NCBI taxonomy): domain Eukaryota; kingdom Metazoa; phylum Chordata; order Ceratodontiformes; family Protopteridae; genus Protopterus; species Protopterus annectens. The sequence continues at coordinate 1,168,541,116 of NC_056733.1, read as the reverse complement.
TGAATCATGCACTTTTAATCCCTATAGGTTACTGCTACTGAATTATCAGCTACTCAGTTTTGCAAGTCACAGGCCTGCAGGTAAGGATACACTGCACAGATTTGTATAGCTTAACTATATGTCGCCTACTACTCTGCTATTGGCACTGTTGCATAACAGACATACCTTAAGCACATGTATTGATTGGACTGTAACAATTACCCTTACCCTGGCTCTGCTGTAATGACAAGGCTGACACAACTGCCACAGTTACACATACAGCTTGCAGGCCTCCAAAGTGTTCACACTCTCTCTCCCCATTGTGTGTTAGACTGCACAGCAGCTGCAACCTGGAGCATACATGACTGCATGTTATGATAGCTGCTACAGACTGACCATACATCTCAACCTCCTATAACAAGGGATCTGGACACAACCATACATAAAGTGAAGGCACAGGCCCAGAGATAGGTACATGTTTCACAGTTTGCCCCTACAAAGATAATTAGTTGAATATTAGAATATCAGCTACTGCATTAGCATGCGTATTCTGATGGGTATGATGTTTGACACTCACATGTCTCTCTCCCATTTCTGACCTCAAACCACAATGTTTGCCAGTGAACTGCCAGATCTCCACATTGTCATGAGACACTGACCAAACATATGAGACAAAACTGTGGACATACTTCATACATCTCTACAGTTGACAGTATTTGTACTTATCCTCTGCAATAGTGTAGTCTCTATACCTCAGTAATGTCCATCTCAAAAACTAAGAAAGGAGCCAAGGCTTACATGAAGGCTTTACATATTGCACTGTGGTGCCATGTCATCGGCAATTCTGAGCCACAATTTGGTGCAGAGGCAATTAGCTGTTAATGAGCATTACCTGCAAAAGGCAAGCAACCACTTGTATGTGGTTTTATTCACACAGACAGCATATGTGCAAAACATTTGCAGAAGAACGGTTAAAAAAAAGGAATACATCACTCTACCAGGTATGTACTACATTTCCCCATAAACAGGATCCAGATGGGTGGATGGAGGTATGGGGAATAGGAATTAAAACATTAGGCTTGCATTATATCTATGATGATGTCAGTGACACTCTACTGTCCAAGACCTACAGGCATGTCTCTCAGTTGTCCCTGCATTGAATCAGATCTCTGCTCTGTCTCTCTCCATCTCTCCTACAGTGGTTGGCTTTTGTAGTAAAGATAGTGGATTACATGTAAGACATAGTGACATTAAATAAGGGTGTACAATTCTGTAACATCAAATGATGTACTGTAATTCTCCTCCTGTCAGTCTGTCAGTGTCACACATAAATAGTACTAACAGTGTAAAAGTGTCCCTGAATGTCCCTGATGTACTCTGGCTAAGTCCCTGCTTCTTGGACATTCATCCCTGTCTGGTTGAGAGCTATGCCTAACATACCTCTCAAACTCCTACAGCAAGAAAGCAGGACAAAGACATATTTAATGGGGGGACAAAGTATACATATTGACCATACAAAGTAAGAATGTAATTACAGTAACAGATATTACTGTAGTGTAAATGTTGTCTGAGGGGTTGACAGGCGACAGACTATGTGTCACTTTTCTGACAACCATCAATCAGTGGACAACCATTTGTCAGACATCCACACGTTTGTGCAAGAAGGACCACATCTATGATGCAAACATGGTGACATTCTACAAATATCTGCATTGTTGAGAGGTAAGATGCCTACAGGGAACATATACTACAGCATATTTGCATTGCTTTCTGTCATTGTGGCACACTGGTGTTGCTGGACTATCCCCATATTGTTGTTGAGATAGCACATTGCTATTTGTCCAACAGTAGCCGTATCACATATTAGTGGGGATTTGAACAAGGGGTCACACAAAAGTACACTACAGTGATGGCTGTAGAGACACACAGCAGAATCTGTCACAGCACACAAGGACATTATCCAGTATTGCTACTATCTTGGTGATAGCCACATATGTAGTGTGTTGCCAAACTGTGGTGTATGACGTGTCCGGAAGCAGTGAATAGTGCAGGCCATTATGGGTGTGTAGGGTATGTACATAGTACACATCCATGTATCTGGTGCTGTAATGTGTACTCCTCTTGTTGTCTTGTAGGAACGATGTACCAGTGGAGACATCCTGCATTTTCTTCTGCGGAAAATGATGCTATACTGGATGCCCTCAAACTCAACCATCACATCCCGCTGTGAAGGGGGTCACCACAATCATGAACAGTGGGCAGCATTGTGGGCCTGCCTTGTGAGGGTTGTTAATCATATTGGCCAACAGGACAGGACCTATGAGCAGGTCCAACATCGGGCCACAGGCATGGTTAATGCCACATGTCTAAGGGTAGCTGCTGTTGCCAGGGATCTTGCTGTCACCAGTGGAGGGTCTGCAACAGAACAACCACTATCAACCACAGAGGAATTACTGACAAACCTAGGATCAACCAACAGCTTTCAGCCAACCATCATGCCATACATTCTGGAAGTGGGTGCCACAGCATCCACATCACAGGAGCATCCAGGTAAGCTTACTGTGTTCACCAGTATAATACATTAGCAGTCATTGTGGCAGGCTCTACAGACCAGTGCATGGGTGATGCCATGGAAAATTTCACTGATATAGTGGACAGATGGTGGGCTGAGACAGTGTCTGTCTTTGTGCGCACGTTGTCTGTGCTGGAACATGTAGTTGGGGTTGGGTGTTGGACACATGGCTGTAGGCCAGCAACACCTTCTGCTGGGAGTCTACGTCATCGTGCACAGTCACATTCCAGTAGTGGTAGCACCTCCAGCGCTACACAGAAAAGTGTGCTGTCCACACCATGAAATGGCAAGCCATGAGTACATGGTCCTGAGTGGTCCCATGAGGGACACAGGCCAAGCAGACCAAAGTCACCATCAGGTACTAGCACCACGTCTGACCTTGAGCATGGTGCTGCCTGTGCTACTCCTGGTGAAGCCAGTTCTTGTGTTTGTGGCTGGAGACAGTGAACTGTCCATTCTACCCTGTACAACCTACAGCTGTCCACCATACACATGTATAGGGCTAGCACTGGGCTTGACTGTGTACACACTCGCATTCCAACACCACTGTCACATGCAGGTCACCTACAGACCACACAGCTCCTCTCCATGGCCCATGTAACCAGCATCCCTTCCTGACGCACACACATGCTGTCAACTGTTTGGCACAGCTTAGGCCTCTGGCACCTCTCACACCACACCCTGTGCATGTGATTATACCTGTGCCACATCCCTGCCATCCATGCCATTGATGCAGGAACCTGCATATATGCATTTGATGCACAGGTGACTATATAACTTTACATGTGTTTGTGTAGTGCAGTAGTGTTATGCCATGGCAGTTGTTGTGGTCCACGACAGGTACTGTATTATGGCATGTGTCAGGACTACACATCAAACATTGTGTATCTTTGATGCCTGATGGTACACTGGCAGTAGTATTACAGAATGACAGGTGTGTCACAGACCTGTGTATGTTTTTGTCACAGGAGTCTGAGCAGTTTAACTATGGACAAATGGTGGCAATAAGCACAGGATGGCAAGGCAGCACAGCAGAGATATGACATCAGAAAGGTATCCCAGTATGCATGCACGGTTCACTAGGTGCATATGTGTAGAAGAGTGTGTCAGGGATAATGGGGACAGTCAGCATCATCACGCTTTCATACCTTGTGACACACTTACTACCCTCGATACATGTCACCTAGGTATTCTGCACGTACCACTATAGATACTGGTGGATATTAATTATGCTTATGTAGAGGAGGGCAATTTAGGGCCAGCGACTAGTCACTGGGCCATAAAATGCATAATCAATGCAGAGGGGTAGCCCACAGGGGCATGCCTCTAGTGATGTAAGGGGGCAGAGTTACACACACACAAGTTGGAAGCTGTGAGGTTAAAGCTCCTAACTACTGAGTATTACACACTACAGCTCACAGGATTTATTGCATGCACCACACTGTTTATGTGACATTACACTGTCAGCCAGTGCTCTTAAGCTGGATGACATCCACAGGCCTTGCAACGGAGGCCAATGTTGAGACCAGCAGCTAGTCAGTGGTCATAAAATGCATAACAATTGCACAGAGATATCCCATACAGGCTTGTCTGAAGTGCTACAGGGGGATATATTTACACACACACACACACACACACACACACACACACACACACACACACACACACGCACATTTAATGAGTATAAATAATCAGTTTTTTATTATTAATCAGTTTTTTTATCACAAGGTATTTGATTCATCATTACATATATTATTATTTTACATTTTAAAGTAGTTACATTTATATCTTTGTGAATTACAGTATTGTATTCCAATTTTTCCAAATGTTATGTATTTAAATTTCAGTTACACTCATTCATATTCATGAGCACTGTTGAATTGTTTTTTATTGGTTATTTTAAATGAATGGTCAGCATACATATATGGGTGTTAGTCATTGTATTACTTGCCTGATGAAGTCTGATTTATGTGACGAAAAACGTGTTGTTTGTCAAACGTTTAACGTGTATTAAAGCTGGTTTTTGGTTATCGGTTGTCTGGTGCATTTCGTCCTCTCACAGTGCATTTTTTTGCTTAACAGTGTCTCACCCCTTACTTTTGAACACACTGTCTAACTTAGGCTTCTCACATAACACAATAAAATGGTTTCAGAGCTACCTCAAGGATCGTAAACAAGCAGTGAAATGATCCAACAAACTCTCACCCTTTCTGCACAACCCTACTGGAGTTCCCCAAGGCTCCATCCTAGGACCCCTACTCTTCAACATTTTCACAAACAACCTTCACACTGCCTCTCACCCTGTGACCCTCATTCAATATGCTGATGATTCCACCATAATCTGCACTGCTCAATCACTACCAGAACTACTCTCAAAAACTCAACAGTCCTTTACAGTAGTTGAATCTTGGATAAAAATGCCCAACTCCCTTAATCCAAAGAAGACAAAACTAGTACTCTTTCATCCCAAAAATGCCTCCTTTGTCACTGATCATTTCAACATCCTTGCATCTGACAACACTGCCATAGAAATAGTGCAGGAAACCAAATTTCTAGGTGTTATCATTGACAATAAACTTTCATTTGACTCCCATATACAGCAAAATATAAAGAAAACTCATCAAAAACTGGGACTCATATAGAAACAAACATTTTTTGTACTGCAGCAACCAAAACTACCCTTGCAAAAAACATTTTTACTTCCCTCTCTTCTTTATGGTGCCACTATCTTAACTAACTTACAAAATTCTACCCTAAGGAAGTTGGAACAGTGCTACAACAAAGCTGCAAAGTGTGCCACAAACTCTAAATTTCACACACATCACTGTAAACCACTCCTAGAATTAAACTGGCTTGAACTCCCCAACCAACTTGCCTTTATTCAGCTGTCCACCTTACACAACCTTATTTTCAAGCCTACTGCCTGTCCTGCACTAACCAGTCTAGTCACACCTTACACACCAAATCGATCCCTACGATCAGAAGACAAAAATCTTTTAGCTATCTCAAAACCCACAAGAAAACCTGGTCACTCTCTGTATTCGTACACTGTCTCTATACTTTGGAATTCAATACCTCTAGCTACCATGTCTATGCCTGGCCTAACCCCTTTCAAAGCCTCTTTAAAAAATCATCTCAGAAATACGTGGCTCTGCTCCGGCATAAAGCCTGCCTAATGCTCAGGTCTTTCTCTTCTCTCACATTTTAATCCCTCACTGACTGCAAGATCCTAAAGCTCTTCTAACTCCTTCTCTGCTTCTATACCATATCCTTAAGCTACTGCTCAGGCTTTATTGCTTCTAGTCTTCTTAACTCTCTCTCAATATATGTCTGCATCACTAACTTTTCGGCTGCTATTTCTACATCATGTATGATGAGAGTGACTATTATCATCTGTAATGTTTTAACTGTATAGAATTGTCTAGATGTGTAATAATATATCACAACATATTGTAGCAATTTGTTCTTTCAACTTATTTTTTGTATAGTATTTCTAATGGGTTACATATTAAAAACCTGAAAGATCTAAAACGTGAATGTATGTACATCGACACATAAAGGTCAATGTACATGCCCAGTGAAACAAGTAAACGGCGAAAATCAAAACGCCGAACGTGTTTCCTAGCCAGCAGGTGGTGGGGATAAGGAAATATATCCTTTTCCGCACTGTAGTGCAGTCTCGGATTTGGTATATTTAAGAAGGATGGTGTGGGGGAGCAGGGGGCTTGCCCCCCTGCATAAGCGTGTTAATGTATTTTTTTTTTATTTTGTACTTACCTGTGTGGCGGATTTTGCTGATGAAACACGTTTGGCATTTTGATTTTCCCAGTTTACATGTTTCGCTGCGTATGTACATCCACCTTTATGTGTCAATGTACATACATTCGCGTTTTAGATCTTTTGTTGGTTGTAATATAGACCCTTTCTAATTTAATCTTTATTGTATTGGATTCTACTGTATTTGTATTTTACTGTATGTGGGCCTGGGCCTCTGCTGAAAATGGGTTCTGTAGACCCAGCCAGACCACCCCAGTAAACAAATGTCAAATAAATAAATAAATAAACCATCAGCACCATCACACATGCTACTGTCCCTGGCCCACTGAGCCACAACAGCCACCAGACAGAGAGGTTTCCTTCCTCACACTATCAACAAGATAGAGGAATTGTCTGGTCTGCTGGTATACCATCGGAGACTTACTGTTATAGTAGTTGTATAGCAACACTGATGTGTTTGGGGTGGGGATGACCAGCCTATGCTCTGCTGGCATAGACAGTCATGCAACTGTCCTGTGTCCCCACTGTATGGCATCTCCCCGGCCTACTGTCATGGAGTTTCCAGCCATCTGGCCTAGTGGCTATTATGGGGCACATACTAGTGAACAGAGTACCTGCTGCCCCAACAGGCTGTTAGATCGGTACAAGTAGCCCAGTAGCCCACTATAGATCTCTGCAAGTAGCCCAGTAGCACACTATATATAGCCTACTATATTCCCTTGCATATATGCAGCAGGTCCATATATATGCTACCATATTGCAGTACCCCTTATGGTTTGATGCATGCAGTCCACAGCCAATACATGTTGAGGTACAGGTTGTGTGGGCTGGCTGGAGTAATTTTTACTGATATGTATGCGAGTTGAAGAATGGTGTCAGTCCTAAGTTGTCAGTACATGTGCTATGCATTGTTTCTTGGCCAAGGCCAGGGCATATGGGGCATGCCTACATTTGCCTACAGGGACAGCCTCAGGGGGTTCCTCCTTTGAGTCCTCCTGTGGGTGCAGCCATGGTGACCTAGGCACTGGTGAGGAGTTGTGTATCCCTTCCCTTTGCTGATCCTGCTGCAGCTGTTTCCACAGGATCATATTTATCATGGCACATGCTGTGAACATCTATGCACATGTGGCTGGAGAGTACTGCAAGGCTCCACCAAATATATCAAGGCAATGGAACCGTGACTTCAACAGCCAAAACACATGCTCTATGATATTCCTGGTTTGTGCATGTGCCTCATTATGGTGTTCGTCAGTGGGTGTGTGTGCCTTTCGGATGGGTGTCATCTTCTATGGTTCCAGTGCATAGCCAGCTTCCCCAAGTAAATGGCCATGTGGGATGTTCCCCTAGCAAACATCTGGTACTGCTGTGAAGTGTGCCAGATATGGGAGTCATGATGACTGCCAGGGTTGCCAGCACACGCATTCATGGTAATGCCCTAGGCATTGTACATGACTTGGCAGTTGATGGAGTGGTACCCCTTGCAGTTGATGTAGATTCTACCCACTTCAATGGGTGGTGCCTTGATGTGTACATGAGTGCAATCTATGGCAGCCAGTACCTCAGGGTAGTGTGCTACACAGTAGAAGAGTCGCATACTGCTTGCCCTCTCCTCAGGGGTGTGGGGTAAATAAATGTGCTCACTGGCATGTGGTATCATGGCATCCAGGAACTGGTAGAGTACCCTGGAAACAGATGCCTGTGAGAACCCCATCATGTCCCCAGCTAGTCTTTGGAAAGTACCTGTTACAAGTACCCTAAGGGCTGCACATACCTTTGTTTCCACTGAGATGGGTTCCCCTCTGTTGGCTCTGGGTCTGAGTTGAGGGCAGCAGAGCTCACTGAGTTGTTGTAGTATGTCTCTGTCCACCCTGTAGTGCTCTACAATCTCCAGTTCATGTAGCTCCTGGTAGGTTATCAAGGGCCTGAAAAATCTCCTTCTCAGTCTAGGCCTATGGTCAGCATCAGCAGCATCTGTATTGACCTCAGCATCTAGCACATACATATGTAGCAGGCCTTCAGCAGCCCCTAGCATTCTCTAAGTTAAAATTCCCAAGTCTGTACTCCAATGGTGCAGAGTATGGGGGAAATTGTAGGGTGTATGCATACTTTATACTGCTCTGCTGTAGGTGTACTCTGTGTGATTGGCTATCTATGATGCATTCCACCTGCCAAGTACATCATTAAGGGGTTTAATGTCCCTAGTTTAAATGAAACAGGGCTCATCAGTAATTAATATATCATTGGCTTTCTCAGCCATTTCTTTTGACAGCCTTCCTTGCTGAACACTGCAGCATGCCATGCAAACCCACGCCACAAAGATAAACAAATCTTAGCAGTCAATAGTCACACCCCCATGGAAGGTCACTCTCAGCATGGCTGCTCTCCTTGCAAACATGCTCAGACCCACTGAAACATGTGCCCCTTAGGTAATGTGGTTTCCTAAAAAATCTGTTCTTGAAATGTGGTTATCCACAATCTTTAGTTAATATCTTGGTTTGGGACATTACAACAAAAAGAAATTCTGGTTATTTTACAGCCATTTTGAATTATTCCAGGGTGGGCGAGCTTGAATACGGGGGGACTTCTAACTGGTCTGGTTGGTACTTATGATGGCTTTCCCATGGATTATTCCCTAACTTTCATCACTCCATTTAGTAATGATGCTTATCTGTTGAGACAGATTTTGTGTAAGAATTGGAATCTAATTATAACAGATGATAATGTTAAGTATAGATTGCCAGCTAAACCAACTGTTATCTTCAGAAGAGGGCAGAATTTGAAGTCTTATTTGGAATATAGGAAGGTCTACAATTCTAGAATCAAGGGCATGTTTAAATGTGAATCCTGCCCTTTCTGTAAATTAATAGACACAGGTCTTTATTTCAACATAAAAGATATAAGATTCACTTGTAATGGGAGATATAATTGTAACTCCAAAAGTACAATTTATTTGGCCAAATGTAAATACTGCCCAGTTTTTTACATAGGAAAAACTGACAGAAGATTCAGAGAATGGATTTATGAGCATCAATATGCAGTCAGGAATGAGAAAGTTGAGAATGCACTTGCGAAACATGTGGCCATTGATTCTGACCACAGTTTTATTTTTCGAGTTATAGATCAGGTTGAGGCAAAAATTAGAGGAGGGCCAACCTCTTTACGTTTCGAGAAATGTGAGCTTCTATGGCAGCTCAAATTAGATGCCTTTAGATATCCAGGCATTACTGATGTATGCTCCATAGCGTGCATCCTGAAACTAAGAAGCCTAATGAGATAATTTGTTGCCTTTTCCTGTGATTAGTTCATTAGGTAGATTGACAATTTTATTGTATTTATTGCATTTGTATTTTTATTTCATTTTGTTTTTTTTTGTTTTTTTTTTACTATAGATATTAATGGAGTTTATTTGATGGTTTTTAATTAACCAGTTTTGATCAAGTGACTGTGTTTGATGGTATTTAAATGACTGTTTTTTTTTTTCATCATTTTATTAAGTCTGAAGAAGTATTGAAATTGTTCCATACGAAAGCGCTTACTTCATTAAAGTAGTTGGGAGTTCCTTTGGTGTTGCCAAGTGTCTTTTTTTATTTTTTTATTTTTTATTCTATCATTTCATTGACTCAGCTTGCTGAAATAACAATATTCCAAACAAGTAAATGAAAGAAAAAATCTTTCATGCATATAATAAAGTCCATCACACACCCAGAGCAGAAGGAAATCTCTGATCCCTCATCTGTTATATGATCAATTCTAGGGTTTCCACAGCTTAGGTAAAAGATGTGTACTTCTCATGCAGAACATGCCAAGTAAAGTGCTTTTGCCCTGTTAGGTTTATTGAATTGTACTCTGACCACCCAAGCAGAAGGAAAACTACCAAACCTGAAATGCAATGTTCCACATAGAATGTTTTCACAACAGTTAAACTAAAGAGGTCAAGAAAGGTGTCATAATTAATGAAAACAAAAAATGGAAATAGTATATTGAATATTGAATATGGCACTAAATACTTGGATGAGCTTTCATTAAAAATTCTGTTAAGAGATTTTAATTATAACTATAATTATCTCTATCCATGTGTACATGTCACATCTGACTCCCATGACATCACAAACAGCCACTGCCATCCATACAGTTTACTAGGTAAGTAGATTGTAAGTCCTTTCTTCCATATCTCACATACAATGTCTGCATGCACACCTACAGACAATTTAGATTCACCATTCTGTCTTTCAGAAGTTTTGGGGAGGTGGGAGGAGACTAGGGTACCCAGAGAAAGGCCACATAATTACAGGGAGGTCATACAGACACAACATATCACAGACAAGAATCAAATTGGAGAACATCTTGCTATGGGATAACCAATACCACTCAGTGTGCCACTGTACTGTCCATAACTATACTTTGGGATACGGTAAACCATTTGCACAAAATGTTAAAATACTGAATTTAGCTAGCCTTGAGATGTTTTTGACAAAGAGACTTTCAAAGGAAAAGTAAACTGAATTTTGAATCTGTATAAGCACTGTTGTGCAGCAATGTAGCTGCTGGTTTTAGGAAGAAAACGACATAATGAGGACACATTATTTATTTATTATTTATTTGTCATTTGATAACTGGGAAAGTCCAACTCAGCCAATGGCCCATTTTCAGCAGAAGTCAAGGAGAAAAGCTCCACAACAGATTTAAAACATTTATATAATTGTTGAGCAACTATATACAACAGGAGAAAATCCAGAAACAAAACTGAATATTTTACAACGAGCTAGTGAGAAGGGTTTATCACAAAAATCACATAATACACATATTTATATCACAAGCAAGGTTTAATTCTTTACAATGGGTAACAAACAGCACCAGAATTACCCATTCTAAAGAATTAAACCTTGCTTGTGATATAAATAGGAGAGACAGGTACATATTCCAAAGAGTACCCCATCTATGGAACAAGCTCCCCATCCTTGTGAAGCAGAGTGCCTCCCTAAACCAATTCAAGTGCAACTTGGACAACTGGATGGGGAACAGGAAATGTATCCCTTGTTTGGCACCTATGTCTCTAATGACTAGCAACCTGTCAATGGTTCATCTCCCAGACCCTGCCTGTAAATGTTTCATCACCCAAACCTCTGCTTACACTTATCAAGGGTATCAGAACTTGTCAGAGATTTGGAATGCATGGCTAGGCTTAAAAGGCCCTTGTGGTTGGTAGCCTAGTAAACACCTATGAACCTACAAAAACATTTTACAGTAGCTGATAAGTAATTTCATATAAGGGGAGAAAAAACCCACAATAGATAAAAACACAGCTTGAAATACATTTACAGAAATATTAATCTGTGCTGGTGGTGCTGCGGTAGCGTTGTCGCCTCACAGTAAGACGTTGTCCTGTTCGATTCTCAGCTAAAGCGTCTTCTGTGTGGAGACATGCATGAATGGGCGTACCTTCATTGAAGGTTGTGCGTCAGGGCTGGCAACTTGGTACGTAAAAATCTACTGCCAATCATTAGCGGACCGGAGTTCCACTGTGGTGACCCCTAACTGGGAAAAGCTGAAAGATACAACAACAACAACAATACATACTGCAAAAAAAGCAAGACACAATGCAAAAGTGGATAACCTATGTCAAGTAAACTAAAACATAGTTATTCAAAATATCGACTATATTTCTAATAATATATAGAACTGAAAAATAATGGTACTATGCTGCCCAAATAGATAGAAGAATAGAATGAGATGAGGAGGAGTAATGAGCAGGAGGGAAAATTAAGGACATGGAGAGAGAGTTATTATTAGAAAGATGAGAATGTTATGAAAGGAAAAGACAGGGGTAAATTAATAGTAACAAATGTTAGGCAAAGAGATAGAACAGCATACGTTAGTAGTATAGGATCATTAAAGTGAAAGCTTGTTTTGAAGTTAGGCCATTACTACCTGCCAAGATATGGAGGTGTTAGAGAATTTAGAGTGTGAGAGGCATAGTTATAGTAAGTAGGTGCTCGTGAATCTGTTTGGATGGCTGTGGATACATTTAGATTGGTCTTGAAATTGAAAACGTTGCTAGTATGTTTAAGAGGTGAAGGGATGGAGTTCCAGGAGTGGGCTACATAGCTGGAATAGAGACAGGCTCCTGCTAACAGGTGTCCTTGTACGTAGTGAGGAGTATTTTGTTTCTAGATCAAAGTAGGCTACCGGGGGGCACTTATATTACAAATATACATGAATATGTGGAATATATTTAAAATAAATTTGATTTTGTTACATGTTTTCAGACTGGCTAGCATAAAAAGCCTGGTTTACATCTGAGCCGTCGATTAGACAAATCCTGAGATGGAGCCAATTATCAGTATTGAAATACCATAGGAGTGCAGTGGTAAGAAAAAGGAAAACATTGTAAAATCCATTAGCTGGTTGGTGATGTACGGGATGACAACTTTGTAGAGGTGTTTAGTATGGGTGTGGCTGTGTGTGTGAGAGAGGTAGAGACAAAAACACTGTGGCAATCTGATGCAAAGTAAAATAAAGAAATAGTTTGTAAGGAAGTAAGAAATAAAGAACAAACTTCTTGTAGGAATGATATATATATAAATAAATATATATATATATATATATATATATATATATATATATATATATATATATATATATATATACATTTGAGAGGTATAAGAGTAAAAGAGGAGAAAACCAAGCAAACAGAAGAATGTATAAGGAATAAGTAGTATGATTGGTCTTGCTCATATACACACACACACACACACACACACACACACACACACACACACATACACAGACACACACACGCACACACATACACACACACACACACGCACGCACACACAGACACACAGACAGACGCGCACAGACGCACGCGCACACACACACAGACACACACACGCGCACACCCACACACACACAGACACACACACGCACACACACACACACAGACAGACACACACACGCACGCATGCATGCATAGAAGTGTGTGTGTGAGTGAGTGTGTGTGTGTGTGTGTGTGTGTGTGTGTGTGTGTGTGTGTGTGTGTGTGTGTGTGTGTGTGTGTGTGTGTGTTAATCTGCTAAATGGACAATGTATTAATTATCCAGCCACCATCACATGGCAGAAATGTGAAGCTTGCAAGCTAACTCTCTTCAAGAAGTTTAAAAGCCATCATCCCATGTGGATATTTTTCTTTCTGTATATGGATCAAGACTGTTTGTTAAAGGAAATCAATGAGTGACTTGTTCTCACTGTAAATGAAGCATATTCCACATTTCGTATATATGATGTATATGTGCATTTGTTTGCTATTACTGATACATGTTTTAGTATTAAGTACCCTGATATAGTGTTAGCTCCCCTAGTGGTAAATTCCAAGCACAGACTTTCAAATAAGGCTAGATCAGGCATCATATTATAGAGCACAAGACTGAAGTTACACCTAAATATATGTGTAAGTGCACATGCAACAAAACAACAGCCATTCACGCAGACCCTGTTTCATCAGGTGATAAGGAATCATTGTACCTTTTAATTTGCTTCAGGTGGCTTATTCCCATAATATTTAATCATGTACTGGAGCAGTGGAAGATAAAGTAGTGCAGGGGCCTTCCAGGAGAGGTTAGCTGTGTTTTAGAATTTAGTACTACGGGATATGATTTTCTGACTGTAGTAGTGTTGTAGGTTGGAATTTACTTTTTGCTGAAGAATAGCCAGATAAGAATATCACGATCACATGGGAAAATTGGCAGCAGATGATTCATTTCGTAAAACTAAATGGAAAGCAATTATGTTTACATTATTCAGAGCATCTAAAAGCTAACTTACATCACAGCATATTACATAAATCACTTTAGCTGTCATTGGTTGGGACAGAACCCAGAATTTACACAAAACAACTGACCTGTGCATAATACTGCAGTGCATAAACAACACGCTGGTTTACACAGTATTAGTAATGCACCTGTCCTTTATGTTATCTAGTTTATCATTTACTGCATGCATTGCAGTTAACATAGTCCTTAAATCATTTTGTGCCATTATTTAACAGCCTTAATGCATTCTTTCTCTTAATATTCAAATCATCTATCACCTACTTCCTCATTCAGGTGAATTGGGGCCATTGTTACATGGTGAGGCATGGAAACTGTAACCTAAACTTAAACTGTAACTTAAAACTGGCACACATGATATTCAATCATCCAAGATGAGATGCATATATCTATATTACTGAAAATGCTTTACACTCTAGTGCAATCATTGGAAAATTACAGTCTCTGTGAACTTAGTCTGAGATATCCAGCCTGTATTAGTTCATATTACACTTGCAAGACTTAACAGTCTTTATTTTTTATCAGCCACTAAACTTTTACACTGCAGTCATACCTCTCAACCTCATAGAGCAACACATCTGGACAAAGCCTAAAATAATGGGAGGAGATGGAATAAGAATCAATTAAAGGATATGAACTCAGAAATTCAGATTTATGTCATTATTTTGTAACTTCAATCATCAATGATTTGCCAAAAAAACACATTTTATGAAGAATAGACTAAACATTTGAGGCAAAAATCTGGACATTCTGTGAAAATTTGGAGAATTAAGAGGTATGATGCCACGGTGGTACGGCAGTAGCATTGTTACCTCATAGCAAGAGGTTCTCCCGTTTGATTCTTGGCGTGGCTTGGAAGTGCCTTCTGTGTGGAGTCTGCATGTCCTCCCTGCGGTTGGGTAGCATTCGAAAGACATGTGTGCATAAATGGGTGTGCCTTCGTTGAAGGTTGGGCATCGAGCTGGCACCTCGGCATTTCGTAAAAATCTACTGCCAATCATTAGCGGACCGGAGTTCCGCTGTGGCGACCCCTTACCGGGAAAAAGTCGAAAGACAAACAACAACTGCAGTAGGCTTCAAACTATATAGTTCTGAACGTCGTGCAACTGCCTGGGAATTGTCAGTCTCATATCGTCTACTGCCAGTTCAACAGCAAATGAATTGACTAATGTGTATTTATCAGCTACAGTTTAAATGTTTACCTCAAAAGGTAAACTCCATGTATCAACATATTCTATGTTAACCTCTGTAGATCATCACGTCATCCTAAGGTAACCTTCTTGTATTACTCACGTAATGTTTCACTCTGCAACATCCTACCCTTTCTTGCACAATGGCTTGGAACATATGTGAAAACCTTCATACATTATTCATTTGGTTGTACTATGTTTTGAGATTAAGTACTGCATGCACTGACCACAATTTACTTGAAACATCAATTAAACTAATATTAACTAGTTTATGGATAATTTACATGTGCTAAGGAACAATTAATGTTACTTGCAGTCACTGACAAATGTTAATGAACATTGCTAAGTATTTGTATAAAGTAATTATTTTCTGGACAGTAGGAACATTTCATGCCTTAAAAGAATTTCTCGTAGAAAGAGGTACATACAGATTACAATGGTGGCTGTGACAATGCCTTGCACACTTGCTTACCATGACAGATTGGTTTTCAGGTTGGGGTGGGGGGTGCAGAACACCTCATTCCTTGCTTTTGTCCTTTCTACTACTGGATACGTGCATATAACCCACCCTGGGATTCCAGCCAAGTGCATATGTCTCTGTTCTGCTGATGGTCAGCTGCCATATACATGCTATGTATATATACCTGTGTTTTCCATTGGTACTGTCACTGACTCACTGGTCACCTTATTAAAATGAACTTGGTCAGAGCATACATATCTATTAATAAATTAATAGCATGTCAAATTAAAATATACACTTTCCTAAGAAGTGCACTTATGTAATTATACAAAGCATAAGGGCTTTTGCTAGGACATTCAAGCCAACTTGTCTTTTACTCAGTGTCTCACATATTTGGCAAAACAATGCTGCTCCTATAGATATAACAAATACATCATTGCTTTTGATATTTCTGAAGGTAATTTTGTCAACTACTCAAATAACTACTGCTTAACAAATATAAACAGTTGACACTATGGAACAGAATATTTCATTGACATGTTTTACTTTGATTTCCCTCACTATACTTAAGAACAGCTTCTAGCAAAGTGAAAACCATACCTGAAATTCAATTCACAGGTGGTTTCATCACTGTAGAATACTAGTTGCTGCAATTGTTACATTGTATTTCCAGTGAACTCCATGATTCCAAAAGGGTGCACACAGACTCACAAAGCAAAGTCATCATTGAATCTAACCAGCTTTAACTGTCATCAATTAACTTGCAATAAATGTAAACACTGTGGTAACTTTTCTCACTGTTAGTGAAGCCATAACTGAGTTTGTAAATACCAAGCAGATTCACATTAATTTGAGCCTATATTAGTTTGTCATCAATAGCATTTTGCTTCTCTAGATACAATTCCAAGTCTAGATTTACAAAGTATTTCTGGAAGAAATGTTCCCATTTCAGACTCCTATGGGAACCAACCAAATGCATTAAGTCTTATTGCTTGACCAGTGTTTTAGCCATTTACCATAAGCAGCAGGCCCTGTCACATCATCAGGTGCTGCAGTTACCTCTACACAGAACGTTTATGTGGTACATGCTTCTCATAGCAAATCCATGCTATTCTATATCTTGGCAAAATATATCCTATGCTATTGGGTATACGTTTCATTAAGGCTGTCTTCATGAGTTGACATAGAATACTGGTTAAGCTGATTGGACCAAAGATGTAGCAATCTGTTTTTAGCCTCTTTGTGAATTATCATCACACACCATGAATATCTTCATATTCTTTTGTTTTGTTTAACATTTCTGATAAGAGATTTAGTCACAATTTCTTGATCCTTTATAGGAAACCACTAGGTAATTTGTTTGGTCCAGTGGGACATTGTGTTTTATAGTTTTACTTGTGGCAGCCATTATCATATCTTTAATTATATATTTGGTCTATTGCATCCTGGCATATGCTTTTGCTTTTTTTTGTGAAACTTGTACAAAGTTTTAAGCAAGTATGCTCACTACACCTGGAGGCTAGGTGATCATTACTTATCAGTAATATGCTATATTCATTTATTTGGTTTAATTAAAGAATACATTATTATTGCTATCAGCATTTTGAGTTCAAGCTAAGATGATAGATATGCTGACAATGAGCTGTCCTTCGATCACCATATATCCACTATTGTAATGAAGTCCTTCTTCATCTTACAGCTTATTTCTAAAGATATGGCATCCAGATCCAAGGACATAATTGTTCCACAACACTCCGCAATCATTAAGAATACTATTGAATATAATACTCTTTTGGTATATATCTGTCCAAATGCGTATCACAACCAAGGCTGGCCTTACACATAAATGAATTAGGTAACTGCCTAGGGCCTCATGTTTGTAAAGACACTCTTTCCCTACTTATGTATTTGTTAGAACAATGTTTCTTTGTTCTAACAAACATATAAATAAAAAGTTGCTCTACAAAAGGTAAATGTATCATCAGAACATTGGGCCCTCCAGGGGACAGGGCTCTACATCAGTCACATTATGTTAGCTTAAACATTGTGAGGTCATGAGAGTTGAGGCCTCACAATGATCACATGTAAGTGTTACTACTGCTTTACAATAATGCTGCTTGCAGTAATCGACCTGATTCTTTTGGCTTTTTTTTCCTACCTTTGTGATTTGTGTGAGCAGTTCAGATGAGGGGAATGGTACAGTGAGATAGTATTATTACTATTATAATCCTGGCAGTGATCAACCAGATATTTGGGGCAATATTTCTGGCTTTGTGATTTGTGTGGGCAGTTGAGATCAGGGAATGCTGCACTAAGAAGTGTTATTACTGTTTACAATTCTGGCAGTGATCAACCAGATATTTTTGAAAATATTTTTATGACTTTGTGATTCATGTGAAGCAAATTGGATTGGAATACTTTAATGTGTAGCATCTCATTTATGTAGACTGCGGAGGTGAAATACTATACAGACGCATCAGACATCATGGCTATAACTATTGGGTGGGAGTTGGGACTGGCTGAATGAAAGTAACTGACCTTGCCTTTGCTCAGTTTAAACAGTAACTTTATGGCTTTGATGGCCTAGTATGCTTTTGTCAAAAGTAAGATGAAATACTTAAATGGCTACCCAGTATTCACAAACAGAGTAGGCATAATTGCTGTGGTTGCATTTTGTAGCAGAAAATGAATAGCTGTCTGCTGCTGTTTGCTTATTATTTTGGCTTTGCAGGGCTAAAGTGAATATGTGAAGCAAGTGCAATATTTTAATGTGGGTGGCACAGTGGTGCAGAGGTTAGCATTGTCTCCTCACAGCAAGAAGTTCTCTGGTTTGATTCAAGGCTGAGGTGCCTTCTGTGTGGAGTTTGCATGTCTTCCCTGTGTTTGCTTGGGTTTCCTCTTGGTGCTCTGGTTTTCTTCCACATTCCCAAGACATGCTGCAGGTGGATTGAACACTCTTAATTGGCCCTCAGTGTATGTGTGCTTTCTGTATAAGGTTGGGTGCCAGGCCGGCAATTCATCACCATAAAATCCTACTGCCACTCATTCTGAGGACCACTGATCCACTGTGGTGAACCCTAGTGGGAGCAGCCAAAAGAAAAAGAAGTGCGATGTTTTAATGTGTGGCAACAAAGTGTTTGGAAGAATGGTGAAATGCATTACACAGTCATCCCCTTTATCACAAGTAGACATCTGAACTGTACATAGAAGTGGCTATAACTTCTTATAACTTGGTGGGGGTTGTATGGATGAAAGTAAATGACCTTGTTGCCAGTTGACCAGTTTAACAATCATCTCTCAAAAATAAGGGATAAATGCATCACAGAATACCTAAACCTTAAGAACCTCTGGGGGTTGGTGCCCACCCCCCCTCCACAGCAACTCTGTATAAGTGGATTGTGACAATAATCTTAGTAATCACTTCTGCACTAAACCTCATTTAGTCGAACACCAGCCCTGCTCAAGGGTGTACAAAGAAGGTGACTGTACTTGGGGGGGGGGGGGCAGGTGACATTGTCATTATTTCTTTAATATTCCTCCCAAACCTCAGAGATCACTGTATCTTATGTTGGGCGGGGGACAGTGTGGTAATTATTTAACTTTCCTTACACACTTCAGTGGGGTACACAAAGGGTCACTCTACCTTGTATAGGAGCACTGTACTGTCTCTAGAAGAAACATGTTAGAAGTATTATAGTAATTATCTTTTTTTTTTCATTTTCCTCACAATCAAACATCTGATGCATATATAGGTGTCTCTCTTTTGAAGGGAGAGTAAATAAGCATGCTGTTTATATATGTCTGATAGCAAATGTGTTGCATTCTATTTTTTTTTTTTTCAGTTCTGTTGCAGTATAATATTAGAAGAGTACACAGAAGGTGTCTGTCTTTTGGTAGTGGGGGGTTGAGGAGGCATGCTGTATATAAATATGACAGCAGCAGCTTGAAATATGACTGTGGGCATTTGTGTCTTAATTTTAATCTCATTTTAACACCAGAGGGGGATACACAGGAAGTAAATATCTATTTTGAGGTGGGGAGTAGGTTCTATACCTAAATATGATATATGTACCCTCATAAGCATTTGTTTTATCAGTGTATTGTGCACTGGTGTTTGGTCAGCTTTAAGTATAAAAACCTGGATACAATTTATTTCTTCCTTTAAATACAAAAGTAAGACTGAATTTCTTTTCCATATGCATGTTTTTTGTTCAGGCCATTGTTAGCTCAAAAAAGCTCTAAAATTTACCTCACAGCATCTATAACTACATGGCTTCAGGGTGCATAGAAGCCCCCAGATCCCCATCTTAATTTATTTATTGGGCAGTTTTGATCAGTTGGGGTGTGTTGAAAGGGTGTAGGCAAATTAATTTTATTCCTTAATCATGATTTTTGTTCGGGCCTTCATTAGATGAAAAAATTGTTTCAAAATCTCTAAAATGCATCTCAGAGCATCTGGAAACCATATGGCTTTTGGGGGGGTCTATCACCTCCCAGACCATGGCTTATTACAGTTATTTCCACTGCAGTTATTACACTGTAGTCTTGGTCAGTTAAGATGGATGCTGGGGAAAAGGTTGAAGAGTAATGCCATATTTGTTTCTTTCATCACGATTTATGTTTAGCCAATAACTGGACAAAAAGATTGTTAAAAATAAACTCTAACATCCATCTCAAAGCATCTAGAAACCTCATGGCTTCTGGTGATGTACTGACCCCCTAGACCCCTGCTTGATACAGTTATTTCCCCTGCAGTTATTACAGTGCAGTCTTCTTCAGTTAGGATACGATGAAAGGATGCCAGAAAAAAACAAAGTTGAACACTAAGGCTAAATTTTTTTTTATCTCATCATGGTTTTTGTTCAGCCAATTACTGGATGAAAAGCTTGGTTAAAAAACTCTAAAATTCACCTCAGAGAAGCTAGAACCCCATGGCTTCTGGGGGGGTTTTGCAGTCCCTTGACACCCTAGCTTAATGCAGTAATTTCCTCCATTGTTATCAGAATACAGTCTTGCTTAGAATACATTGAATTAATGAATGAATGAATGAATGAATGAATGAATAACTGAGTGAAAAAAAAGACAGTAAGACTAAATGGAAGAAAAAAATACTAATCTGGATTGTAGGAGTAGGCTGCGATGGCATGGGGAGGTTGCAGGTAAGTAGGCCGGGATGGAATGAGGAGGGTGCAATAGAGCCTTTTTGTTTTGGGTGGTAGTTTGCCTAGGGCCAGCCGCGGTCACTACTGGCATGACCACAATGATTTCTCACCAAAAAAAAAAATCAAGGACCTAAATCTTAAAAAGCATGCAGACCATCTGAAAGTATTTTCTCTCTTCTCTGTATCATACAGGCTATTGAGAGGTGACCTCTGCCTTGTTTATCGAACCTCAACAAACCTATTACACGTTCACAAATCCAGTGGTGTCATAAGCACCCACACAAGGCACCTTAATGTTTTTTTTTGCAAAATGAATAGAGCATGCTGGAGGAATAGATATGTATCACAGAAATACCATTCCTATGGAACTGTCTTCCATTCCACAAAAAGCAGAGCACTTCTCTTATTCAAACATAACTTGGGCAAATGGATGGATGACCACAAGTTCACAATTGAATTAGCACTATTGGCCCTCATGGACAGGTGAAACATGTAATTACCCCTAACATATACTTGTTTGGTCAGTCTTTGTATATTCATATTGCAAAATATAAGGGCTAACAACTACCATGGGAATGTAAGTCTATGTTTGTTATGATCCTCACAGGTCAATCAATAGCCTGGTAATAACATATGCACCTACAATGGTGACACAAGCAGTGGTAAGATCTTTAAAGAAGAGGCTACAAAATCGGGACATGAAATAAACTTAACTGTTAACTCATGGATGTTAGATGGGATATTTTGCAGGCACCTTAATGTTTATGGGCTTCAGTTAGCTTTAAAAAGACTGTGCTTTTAGAGTATAACCAAACAATCCTCTTGTGCTGTGTTGATGAGGTCAGTAAAAAGTTCAAAATGTGCGTGTGCACAGCTAGTGGAGTTTAGCTTTACTGGTCTGAATGTACCCATAAAGACAATAAAAAGTAAAGAGTCATGAGCATTCAAAAGCCATGTAGGTGAAACATGTCCTTAAGGGTTCGTTTGCATATATCCCATGGGCTTCCATTACAGGCAATGTAAGGTATCACACAGTGAAATTAAGTTGGCTGAGTTTTTCATGCAATTTTTATGGAATGGTTTGTCTGTGTGACCATTTTACCCTTTGGTCTGGATCTTACTATCTTCCCATGTTATGACATCTTTCAACTGTTAAAGCAAAATAGAAAGTTTTCTGTGATGGAGGAATATGCAAGTAATATTCTTCTTTTCTTGCACTGTGTCACACTTCCTTCATGATCTTATAATATTCAATATCCAGCCACCCTTTCTGCTATAATATAAAAACAGCAATTTTTAAAGTATTGTGATAAAGGCAAGGGCTCCCAGATGTTGGAATAATTTCAAGTAAACGTCTGGCTTAGAATAATATGACATAGAGATCTTTGTCGATTAATTCAGAGAAACGCATTGTTTGAAAAGTTACTTCCAGTAAAATTAACAAACTGACTTCAGCTTATAACAGTGTAATGTCATTTATTTTATTAAAAGTAACAAAATTTGTGTATTTTTCCTTGTTTTTGCAAAAAAACGTTGAAAGAGTCAAATCATGATTTAGCCAGCCATGAGGTACTATTCTTTTTATAGAACATATTCCTATGTATGTATGTATGTATATATATTTAGCTCTTCCATAGCTCATACTAACAGGCGTGCTAACTGTATTCAAACAGTGAACATTCCTGGACTTTATGTCACAACAATTGTACTTTGTTTTGAATAGTTCTCCATAAGGTATGGTATTAATGTAGTTTTGACGATGATAGGTATTATCAAGTTTTAAAAGGAACTGGCTTATAATATTTTAGTTATAATTTTACCACAGGTTCCTGTAAATATGATTTCCAAAATACTGATCCATTTTTACAGCGAACTGAGCCAACACATTTTTGAATACAGCCCTGCATCTTATAGTCTTCTAGTAAGCCACGTGAAATGTATCTACTAACAGTGGAGATAGACAAACCTAACTGCGATTATCCTGTCAACCACATGACTGATATTCATAATAAATAAAAAAACACTCTTTCAAATTCCTGCATCCTACACCCAAAATGTGGAGACTCTGTCCTCACCTTCCTGTTCCATATACATGATACTTCTGAGGTTGCACCACCTTAGAGGAAATTAAAGTACATTTGCTTCCTTTTCTCCAATTTGGTGCAATCTGAGAAGGAATATATTTAGATATCAGAGGTATGGGTGGTGTAGATGGTGCAGCCCCAAAAAATGTACATAGGTATTTGTGTTAGTTTAATGATCACATATGCTCTACCAGACAGAGGAAATATTGTCCCTGGTGGACAATACATTTAACTTCAAAAAAGGTAAAGTCATGACTTAATGTTTAAAAAATGTGGGCCATTTGGAATGGCTTCGGTAACTGCTGGTGTGTTCTATTTCCTTAAAGGTTGCTTAAAATGAGGTGTGTCTCTTCTATAAGACATTGTCTGATCAGACTCTTTTTGAAAGGTTGTGTTTGGAATGTACCTTTTGGGGAATGATGACCCAGTCAGGAAACTTATACTAATAATACATATCCATAATGGGTTCCTGCTAAAATTCCAAGGACTACAACTAAGCTCCTTTGAATAGTGGAACAGAAAAGTGTGATTCTAGGGATACGTGAAAACATACTAAGTCCAACATTACAGTACATTGGAGTAGTCCTCTTAGTGCAAGGTGGATTCATCCTGGAGTTGTCTTATACCAGTAGCAGCAACACTGTGGGAGAAGGCAGCACCCCCCCCCAAGAGAACGCTTTAAAAAGTATGTACAGCAAGTTTTTGGATTTGCTGTAGTTCTGTGCTAATACTGCTTTATTTTTCTTAACTGCACAACCAGCATTGACAGGTTGCACTTCTGATAGGAAGTTATCTATAATAGTTAAAAACGTGACATATATTCCACATTGCAGTCTCCTTACAATATGAACAACTCATTAACTTACTCAGAAATAATAATCATACCTGTATGAACCATAGGAAAAACAGCATGCAGTTATTGTAGTCAAGCTTCTTGAAGGCCAGTATGTTTTAACCCTGATTATCAAAGCTAAAAAAGCATCAAATGTGTGAGAGGAGTTTGGAATTGTACAAGAAATTCCACTCTGCTGCCTCCCCAAGGGGTAAAATGAATATTCTGATTTGTGTATAAAATTTTGAGCTGCTAAGTTAACACAACTTAACTGAATTTTTGCAGTGATATATATTTTTCTGAATATGGGATTAAAGATGCAGGACCCATTTTTTTGTGTAAATTGAGTAAGCCAATAGAATGCATGTCCACTTTCATGGGTGGCACAGGACCAAAGTTTGGTTAAGTGACTTGCTCAGAGTCACACAGTCTGCAAGCAGAAATTTCTCTCTGGCCATATTTATTAATTTATCTCATTCTTATGTATAGGCTTTTAAACTTGTATATATGAACATAATTCACAATACAACACATTATACACAACATGTTTTTACCCAATGTTCATTATTAGCTCAGCTTTTATTGGGCTCTGTGAGATAGACTAGACCACTGGCCAAGCTCTAGCTTGGCCTGGCTTCAAAACTCCAAGTCCTTCCTATATTTAATATAGAAGACCTTCATACTTCTGATCATTAGGTGTGTGTGTGTGTGTGTGTGTGTGTGTGTGTGTGTGTGTGTGTGTGTGTGTGTGTGTGTGTGTGTGTGTGTGGGCATACGATATGATACTTGCTCATAGTGTTGTATGACAGTGATTGATGTATAGTCACCAAATTATTATGCCCAGATTCTAACATCTAGAAGGCATTTCGATTAAGCAGAATATGCAGCCATAGGATGATCATTCCTTCAGAGACCTGCTCAGCTCACTTGGGAAAAGTGGTGATATGGGCTAACACATAGAGCTTGACTACATCTTGAGAGAAGGGTCAGAACGTTTCCACTATTGGTATTTAAGTCAGCAAAAGGGATGATTTCTTTGCTAATGTGGCATGTTATCTTCTAAGACATTTCATATGCAAGCTTAGTTTTATAATCCAGATATGATATATAGTCAGCATAACCTGACAGTTTTGTTGGGGCTACTCTGCAGATTAAATCTTAGGGCTTCATGACCAGTAATCATAGTGCCTGCATAAAACTGAGTGCATAAGAAGAATATTTAACAAGAATGATAACACCCCAATGATGATGATGTCATCTGCTCCTTTGCATGCCCTGTCTACCACGGAGAGATTGCATGGTAACACCCTAATGATGATGATGATGTCACCTGCTCCTTTGCATGCCCTGTCTGCCATGGAGCGATTGTAGCCAGAGTAAATAACTTTTGAATCAAAGAAAGATACCTTCATCAAGGTCTCTGCAATGTTTTGAATTGCTTGGTTTGGTAGGTTCATAGGTTCATAGGTAGGTACTAGGCTATCGGCCCTAGGGCCTATACAATCCTAGCCAAAAAGGTACCCTGGCTTTCACCACCCAAGAAAATTATTTTCCTGTGCCCCTGTTGAGCAGAGCCACAGAGGTGATCCCCAGGGTGAATTTCCTATTTTATAGCATGGTACTAGGGCAGGATTTGGGTAAACATCACCAGTGAGCAGAAGACAATCTGTAAAACAAATGACTTTTCCTACTCTTTCATTTTCTATCATCACCTTGGGGTGTGGGCATTGTTACTTAATGTATTCAAGTGGTAAATATGCAATGTTTTGAATACTTGCAAGTTTGAAAAGATGAATGTATTATCAGCTTCCTTAAATCTTCTGTTTGTTGGAAAGCAATCCTTAATACACCATGTACATGCTGGGCTAGATTTAATGTTTGAAGTGGTAGGCCTGCACTTCAAGGGGCTAAGGTTAAGGTGAAGTCATTCTGCTCCATTCTACTGCCTTATTTATTTATTTATTTATTTATTTATATTTTTGGTCTGTTCTACCTTCATTTCCTTCCCTTTTGTATCATCTTTGAAATTATATATCCTGTACAGTATCCCAGCAGTGAGACTGCTACTACTGCATCGATGTCATTGATGGCAACAGCATGGTTTATGTTATATGATTAACTTAGTGATTTTCACTCAAGTCACTGAGTTTAAAATTCTCATGTCACCAGCAAGATGTGGGAGTTTTGCTCAGACTGGGCAAGAGAATGTAAGATGGAGAACTGCAGAACTGAAGTCAAAACAAAGACGGTAAGTTGTATCTACTGTCCTCCTGTGACATACATAGTGAAGGGAAGTATTTCAAAAATAGTGAAGGGAATCTACTAAACAACTAACCTACCATGTATAGTGTATACAATTGCCTATTCCAGACTGGGCGAGAGTTCCAAGTACATTACAGAGTTGCATTTTGTGTTTCCCTGCATCTTTTACTGCTCTTTTTTGGTGGTGTGTGTTTGTATATATTTTACTGCTGGTTAGAAATATGGCTGTTCTGCAGATCTGTATGTTAACCATTGCCACTTTTTTTTAGAACAGTGAAATTAATGTAAATTTTGTACACTCTGCAGTACTTTGCCTCCATCCAAAGTCATGTGTGCTAACTGAATGAATTCATATCAGAGCAAAACAGACCAGTATGTACTGCATTCAAAAATCAATTAACAATCAATCAGTCAATTAGCCAAAATGAACAATTCAATATTATTTGAACAAGACTGATATAAAAACAGCTATAAATGTAAATATAATACTTAAAAGTGCTCTCAGTGATGTAAATATAAAAATATGTAAAATGTAAAGTGTAAAATATTGAATGTTGTGAATAAAACTCTGAAAGGTAGTGTGTAGATAAAATAGAATACAATTAGTTAAAATATGTGTAATTATTATATTAATTCAATATCATAAGATAATTAAATAAATAAATATAATTGAGTACAAATAATCTAATAATCTAATATATAAATGTATATATAATTGTATATAAATATAAAAGTAAAAATGACAATTTGTAATGTAAGTATTGATACATATACATATGGATAATGAATATAAATAGTTATATAAATATGATCATAAGTTAATATACAATATAATATACAAAGATTAAATAAATGTAATAATTGTGTTTCAAAAAACTTAAATCTAAGTATTTGAATACTGGCATTAATCAAAACTAACATAGACAAAACATTGACTCAAAAAGCAAGAAGGTTTGAGTATAAAACTAAATTCATACAAACTGTGATCTTAATTTTAGTATGCTAGAAATAGCTATTTGTTCATAATAATTTTTGTCTACACAAGTCTTGTCCAAATAATATTGAATTGTTCATTTTTCCTTTAAGATTATGAATACTGACCTTTTAACTATGGCTAATTGACTGATTGATTGTTAATTGGGATGACAAAGCAATGTATTTTGTACTCTGATGATGCCCCATTTGAGCGGGTGAAAGCTTATATTGTCCTTTTTCGCTTGTGGTTGGGGCTTTTTCGTCATTAAAGTTTTTGCTAACTGAATGAGTCATTTAATATTACCATGTCCCTTTCTACTCCTCACTACCTCATGTAGTTGAGCAAAAACATATCTTGCCAGTTTTAGTACAATTGGGTTTTGCAGTTTTAAATGTAAAATACATCAATTTATGTGGATTGCTCATGTCTGACTTGGTGTTTTTTATCTGGTGTCTGGACACTCGGTCAATAAACAAAATGGGATGCTATGCACATTGTCTTAGTTATATATAATGTACACATTAAGGCTGTTTTCACTCTTACTAAAGTAATGCAAAAAGTGTGCAACTGTCTAATGTACACAGACAACCCTCTCCTCTTACCTCCCAACACT
The DNA here is from genome assembly GCF_019279795.1 of Protopterus annectens. NCBI lineage: Eukaryota > Metazoa > Chordata > Ceratodontiformes > Protopteridae > Protopterus > Protopterus annectens. The sequence goes on along the minus strand of NC_056733.1, from coordinate 1,168,513,383 downwards.
CATACCTATGAGAGATGCACTTATATCACCAAACTGGCAGCAGTGCATGCCCCAACCAAGACCAGACTAACTGGTCAAGAGGAGAAGGTCAACACCTCCAGCTCACTACATAGAACACACAGCCCTCCAAAATACCAACCATCACAACTCACACATAGAAACACAGACCATACACCCGCCTTTGCAGAAGCTTTAAATAAAAATTTACCCAAACAGCAGAGACCCCTGAGACAGAAATGCACTCAACTATCACAACACAACACCAACACCAGGACACATAGCTCACCACCACAGTGTGCCACTGAACCCAAGCCCTTAAGGAAAGACACGTTGCCCAATGTACTAATCATAGGAGACTCAATTGTGAGGCACACTGATGTCCCACTCACTAGGTTGAACAAGGAGAAGGTGACAGTCAGTTGTCTATCAGGTGCCAGGATCCGCAACATAACACATGCACTCAGGTCACTCCACAACAAGTAAAAATATGACTCAGTCATTGCCCATGTGGGTGTGAATGACCTGAGATGTACCACCCTGGACTACATGAAAAGGGATGTGATAGAACTCTCGGATTATGTGGCCCAGGCAGGTATGACCCTAGCCCTGAGCAGTATTCTACCGTCACCTAGAATGATACCACAGTACGAGAAGAAAATGATTGACTTTAACAATTGGCTAAGTTTCTGGTGTCATTCTAAGGAGATCTAGTATCTGTCTGCCTGGGACAACATGATCAACAGACCTCGATGCTCTGCCAGAGATGACCTGCATCTGTCATCCATGGGATTCCGGGTACTGGCCAAAGCTCTTGCCACCCCTATAGTCCCTTTTTTAGGCAGTGTTCCAAAGACCAAAATTCCACTGTAACAGCTACAAACAAATGCAGTCTGAGGGTCATGCTGCTCAGTGCTAGAAGTCTAAGTCTCAAAATGCACTTGCTCGAAGCTCTCCTCAAAATGGAGAATATTAACATTTGTGCTGTAATGGAGAGCTGGTTTAAAGAGACAGAGAGCACTCCTGCACCCCCAGGCTACAACTCATTCCATGCCTTTCGGCCTCAGAATACAGCTGAAAGCTCCAAAGGCAGCAGTGTCACCATATTCTTAAAGGATATGCACACCTGTAGACTGGTAGCCCAGCATAATTCATCTGAGATACAGCAGGTAAAACTAACACTGGGTAAGATGGCGATGCAAGTTCTAGCCTGCTACAGAACCCCAAACATGTCCCTAGACTCTCACTCAACTTACTAAGCACCCTGGAATCTATCAAGGTCCAACCCAATACTCTCATATTGGGTGACATCAACTACCCCTCCATCGACTGGGAAAACTATTCCAAGTACCAATGTACAGGCCCAACGCTTTCTGGAATTTATCAATTCCAATGCCCTGGACCAGCTCATTCTGACCCCCACTAGAGGAAGCAACATCCTCGACCTGGTTATCACCAACATGGGAGACTGTTGCTCCACACCTATAGCCAATTCCTCCCTGGTTAAATCTGACCACAAACTGATCACCATCAAAATCTCTATCTCACCTACACCCCTAGCTAAGGTGACCACCCTGACAAACTTCTCTAAAACTGACTTTGGGCTCCAAAAATCAGAGGTGGCTAACTTCTTGGCACCCATGCCAATGGAAAATAGCTGTATGACTGCTGAATTATACACCAATGCACTGTACGAGCATGTACACAAATGCATGGACCCTGCCATACCAAATAGAACTAAGACACTCTCCTCCAAAATAAGGAAGCCAATCTGCTGGTCCCCAGCCATCAATAAACTCTACAGAAGGAAGAAACTGTTGCAGAAAAAAATGAAGTCACAAGACTGGAAACCTTCCCTTATCAGTCTCAACAAAAAGCTGAAATCCCTTATCAAATCCTCTAATGCCAGCTATGAAGGCAGAATTGTGGCTGACACAAAAAACAACCACAAAGGCTTCTATAGCTATATCAAAAACCTCAAAGGCAATACCCAGATTTGCTCTGAGTTATTACACAATGGCACCTCCTATACTGAGCCAACAGATATAGCCAACATACTGGCTGACAGATTCAGTGCCAACTTTACCCCCCCCCCTGGGCCCTATCACAATACCAGAAGAAAGCCTGGTACCCACCATTTCTGTGGCACAGCTAAAAGCTGCATTATCTAAAGCCAAGAATACAGCATCCATGGGACCTGATAATATCCCTGGCTGCATCCTTCATGAGCTATAAAATGAACTGGTGCCACATCTGTGTGCCCTGTTCAATCACAGCCTTACCTCAGGCTATGTCCCCAATGAATGGTGCACTGCTGCAGTCATCCCACTCCATAAAGGGGGAGCAACTACAGACCCTGGGAACTATTGCCCCATTAGCCTGACAAGTCTGGTATGCAAAGCTATGGAGCACATCATCATGTGCCTGCTTAACAAAGATATAGGCAGTCTCCAAACTCTTGACCCCATGCAGTTTGGCTTTGTCAAGGGGAGATCCTGCCTGCTGAACCTGGCTAACTTCTTTGAGACAGTCACCAAGGCTGTGGATGAGGGTAAGGCAGTGCATACAGCCTACCTTGACCTGGCCAAGGCATTTGATACCATTTCCCACTCAGGTATCAGTGATAAACTCACCAAACTAAGCAGCAGTCCTTACATCACTAGGTGGGATGCAAATTGGCTCACAGACAGGACTCACAGAGTGAAAGTTGCAGATTCCAAGTCAGACTGTTGACCAGTTATGAGTGGAGTCCCACAGGGCTCAGTCCTAGGCCCTCTCCTGTTTGGCATCTACTTCGCAGAAGTCCAGGCCAACACAGAAGGACTCTGGCTGACCAAGTTTGCTGATGATGGCAAGCTAGGAGTCATTATCAACTCCCCAAGTGATGCAGACGTCCTACAAAAGAGCCTCTCTGAGACCAATGACTGGTGTTGGAACCATGGCCTGAAGCTTAGCGACAAAAAATGCAGTATCATTCCCTTTGGGAAAAACTCAGTTCCCACAAATTACCTTGTTGTTGGGAGCCCACTGAATACTGAAGATATAATAAGAGAATAAGAGATCTGGGCACCCAGGTCAACAGCCACCTCACCTTTGACCACCCACATCGCCACTGGGGTCAGCAAGTCCTTCTATGTGGCACATCTTATAACCAAAAGTTTCACATCCAGTAAGAAAGAAGTCATCAACCTTCTCTACTCATCCCTCATTAGAGCAATCATCGAATATAATGCCCCATTTGGCATGTACCTGACTAGACACCTAACACAGCTGGAAAGGCCAAAAAAGTACGTCACAAAAAGGATCCTAGGCCTTAAACACATGCCCTACATGGACAGATTCAAAATACTTCAGCTGTTCTCAGTCTCTTACGCCTAATTAGAGGTGATCTCTGCTTGACTTACAAAGCCATGTCTGACCCAGCCCTACTTGAAGTGCTACACCTAAAGAAATCCCAATCTCTCCATGCCACACACTCCAGAGATCACAACCTCATTACCACAATTAACAGAACATGCTGGAGGGTCAGGTTCATTTCACAAAGACTGCCCGTACTCTGGAATAAGCTTCCCATTCATGTCAAGCAGAGCACCTCACTGGCCCTCTTCAAGAGAAATCTTGATGAGTGGATGGGTAACAGAAAGTACACTCCAGGTATCATTCCAGTTGCCCTACTGGATAGGGGCACTGTGAACTAACATTGGGTGGCACGGTGCCTGGGCAAATTTTTTTGGGATAGGCTTGTAAAGGCTCCAGGGCCATTAGCCTAGTACATACCTATGAACCTATGAACCTGTAATGTGTCTGTAGAGCTGGACATGAATGTCCACCTACAGCATTGCATAGATATAAAGGCTCATAGGTATGTACTAGACTAGCTGTCCTTGTGGTCCATTTTAAGCCTAGGTAGTTTCCCTTTTTGTGCTCAAAATAACCTATCTCATTTGGTTATAAACTGGCCTTACCCATCCCAAGGTTAATAATTATATATTCCCCCTTGTTATGATGGCAGGTATTGCCAGCTATGTCAGAGGAAGCAGAGCAGTGGATGTGTAACATATGCCAGCATAGCTACCTGGGGATTTATAAATAATTATATGTCATTTGTATATCAAACTGATTTGTATACATGCTTGTATTAAAATGTATTTGTAAAGTTGCTTGTGTCAAAAATCTACCAATAGTGGGTCCTGCTGAACAGAAAAGAAATGCACGTATATGACAAACTGTATTGTATCTGTTGTAATGAATATATTGTAACAAAGGATACTGGAAGAGAAGAGTTTAATCTAAGTCCAGCTTACTTTGAAAAAATAGTCTGAAATTAAATTACCTGCTTTAAGCCATAACGATTGTATCTTCCAGTTCTGATTGCAGCCAGAGATAAAATATCTGTGAAAACCAGGACTAGGAATCCTACTGTATTGTGCTTAGAGGTGAACTAATTGCTACCCTGCAAGGGTGAAAGTTTTCAAATGGTTTTATAGCTTCCATATGCTATAACACATCTCACAAAGCTTTAGCTCTGTGTATGCTAATACATATGTGCAACATTCTGGTTCCGTTTTTAGCAAAGGGGATAGTGTGGGAACCAGAGTCAGATGACCAGATGTATGTGATGACATTCTGTAATCCAGCACTGAAATGATGTTTTAATACTAGATGAGATAGAAGTCTCAGTGCAGTCTGTTTTTGAAACCTGGCCAAGAAGGAAGACCACTCATCCACTTCATCTTCCCTGGCTTTATTAAGTAACCAAGTAATAATATTTTTTAGATTAGTCAGGAAAATATAGTGAAATTAGTTAAGTACCATTGTTCTGTATCTGTATAAATCTATCCATCCATGCTATTTTTAATATTTCCTGTGTTTGAAACTTTGATGTTTATTGTAAATAGATATTTAGTATTTTCATGTTCTTTTGTTATTTATTATTAAATATACTTGAACTTTTCATTGTGGCTGGCTTTTTAGAGAATATTTTAATCTTTTTGAGTACTTTTATTTTGTTGGTTACTCTATGGCCACTTCTGAAAGCCTTGCTGCTTTGGTCAAACACTACCATTTGTATTAGTATTGATTTTACTCAGTATAATTGGGTACCCTTGTAAGAGCCTTATAGTAGCTGGCTTTGAAGTATTCTGGTGGCAGTAGAACCACATTACAGTCTGTGCATAACTGGGAAATCTGTGGTAGCCTTTCCCAGTGTGTGTGTGTGTGTGTGTGTGTGTGTGTGTGTGTGTGTGTGTGTGTGTGTGTGTGTGTGTGTGTGTGTGTGTGTGTGTGTGTGAAAATCAAATCTCAAAGAGTGTGTGTGTCCACTACTTGGAGCAGGGACACAGAGCACTGGTTTCACAGAGGGGATGGTGGAGGACTTGGCTTGGAACACTCAGCTGAAGACTCAACTCTACAGCTGCACCAGTGGGAAGTCTTAGTGGGAGCCTGAAGAGAGAGAGAGGAAACCCAGCCCCAGACTAAGTGTGTTTCCTGTGTGCTCTTAAGGGAAATTCTACTTGGTACAGAGAGCTGCATGTGGACATACTGTGTGTATCTATTTTTGTTCCAAGTGAACGTCCCTCACCTGTATCAGTGGTGAGGTTCAGGCTCCTTAATTAGTAGCCCAGAGCAGGGACATCACATATTGGTGGCAGTGGTGGGATATTAATTGAACTTCTCTAGCCTGTAGGCAGTTGTCATTGAAGGTACATGCGCTCTCAGCAGTCGCAAGGTAAACATACAGAGATTCATTTTCACAACAGTTTAATTTATTTTTGTTAGTTTAGTTTAGTCAGGGAAAGTAGGCAAAGATGTCAGCGGAGGATTATGGCAAGCTGACAAAGAACAAGTAGGCCAAGGTGTGTAAAGCCAAAGAACTGGTGCATTCCAACCTGACTAAAGAGGAAATCATTTCAGCCTTAATCACAGCTGTAGCCCAGACTAACTAGTCTGGTGATGGGGATTTTCAGCCCTCAGAAACAGGACAGTTTACCTTTTCCTTAGAGGATTTAAAAATCTGTCTGGAGTTAAAGAGACATGAACTGAAGGCCAAATGTTTGGAATTAGAATCAGCAGAGAGACTGTGCTATTTGGAGGCTGAAGAAAATGAGAAACTGTAGCATTTGGAGGCCAAAGTAAATGAGAGACTACTGCGTTTGGAGAATGAAGAAAATGAGAAGCAGCATCAACATGCGAGGGAGATGCTGACTCTTTGTCAAAGTCATGGGGAAGGGAATAACTGAACCCCAGAAGCAATAAAGGGCAGCAAATTTCTTCCATGGTTTACAGAGGTGATAATTTTGATAGTTTTATACATATGTTTGAAAGTGTATGTAAACAGTATAATGTTGACCAAGGGGTCTGGATACAGTTCCTGACCTCCTTACCTCATGGTAAAGCTATAACTGCTGTTTCTAAATTATCTGATACTGATTGCTTAAACTATGATAAAGTAAAACAATGCTTATTGGAATGTTTTAAGTTAACACCTGAAGCTTACAGAAAAAAAGTTTTGTGAGCATAGATGCAAGACAGGTGAAAGTGCAAGTGATTATATTGCTGAGTTACCCACTTATTTTCATAGGTGGGTGAGTGGATTTCAGGTTACCACTTTTGAAAGGCTGGCAGACCTTTTGTTGAGGGTATGAGCCCTTAGCACTTAGTCTGTGGACATGAGAATCTGGTCAGCAGACCAGGAGTGTAACTCAGCAGATGAGCTGTGGAAAAAAATAGGACCTCTTCTTAGCAAGCAGGGAATGACTGCACAAGAAGGGGATAGCCAGTGTTGCACGTGAATATAAGGGAACCCATAGTGAGCAGCCTAAACCACCCCAACAGAATGCACAAGTAACAGAAGAAGCCTCTAGTTCAGGTACACGGTCAGGATCAAGGTTTAGATGTTTTAAATGTAACCAGGAGGGCCACGTAGCATACAAATGTCCACTGAGGCAAGGTGGGGAACAAAAGGTGGGGGACCCAGGAAGTGGGAATAACAGTATGCCAATAGTAAGCTGTCTGGAGACAACAGTTGTACCAGACTATCACCAGAGTTTATATCCTATCTTAGTGGATGGAAAACAGGCTACAGCTAAGAGACACACAGCCTCTGACATAATCATTGTGAAGCCTGTAGTGGTTAAAGAGAAGCAGTACTTGCTGGGGCAGTCCATTCCAGTCAGAGCTTTAGGAGGGACCCCATCCCAAATGACTTTGGCCAGCATTCGCCTTGATTGGGAGGGTGGAAAAGGAAGCAGTTAGGTAGGTATATTTAAGGATATCCCTGCAAATGTCCTGATAGGGAATGATTTTGATAATGCAGTAACTTGTGTGCATGCATTTACATGCAGTCAGGCTTGGAGAAAGGCATGGGGGCTGGTAGCCTGGGGGAGACATAAACAGAACCCATACCTGAAGCCAGGGCTGGTGAGGTGGCTATTTCAGGGAGGGTAGCTACCCTGTAGCATTGAGCCTGAAGGTGAGCCACAGCTGCTGGTAGGTACTAATGTTCCCTTGGACAGTGTGACTCAAGGACAGAGGTGAGTGATACTACCCAGACTAACAGTGCGGCACCACTGTTAGAAGACACCAGACGTCCTATCAAGGGGAGCTAGAAAGGGTTATAAAGGTAGAGTTGAGACAGGTTCAGTTCTCGGACCCTAAATTACGAGGCTTGAGGGAGGTAGCTAGGGCGGCATCTGATTTTCAAGTAAAAGGGGAGTCTGTATACTGGAAAAAGAGTTACTGTATAGAGACTGGAACCCTGAAGGAGGGCTAGAGGTGGAGGTATTACAGCAGTTGGTAGTGCCTATGGTCTACTGTCTGGTACTTCTAGCCATAGCTCATGACATTCCTTTTGCAGGTCATATGGGCATAAAGCATACCAAGAGACATATTATGCAGAACATTTATTGGCCTGAAATTGTAAGTGTTGTAACAGGGAACTGCAGGACCTGTGAGCAGTGCCAAAAAGTAGGAAGGGCAGGAGACAAGGTCAAGGCTTGTTTTATGGCTTTGCCTGTGATTGAGGAGCCATTTCAAAGGGAAGCTATGGATATTGTGAGGCATCTGAATACCCCAACTTCCACAGGGAATAAGTGCATCCTGGTGGTAGTAGACTAATCTACTTGATATCCTGAGGTGGTGACTCTGTCCTCCATCAGCACAGAGAAAGAGGCACATGTTTTGTTAAGAGATTTTCAGCAGGGTAGGTTTTCTAAGAGAAATACTGATTGATAGAGGTCCCAATTTAATGTCAGACTTGCTGGTTTGTCTGTGGGAGGGCTGTTGGGTGAAGCACCTAAAGACCACCCCTTACTACCCCCAAACTAATGGTCTTGTTGAGAGGTTAAACTTTGCACTAAAGACCATGCCAGGGGCATTTGAAGACAAGTTTAAGAGAGAGTGGGACAAATATTTGCCCCATCTGCTATTTTCATACAGAGAGGTAGCCCAGGAATCCACAGGTTTTTCACGCTTTGAGTTGCTGTATGGGCATAGGGTGAGGGGCCTTTACATTTGATTCATGATGAGTGGGAGGGTGATTGTTAATCCCACAAGGAGTCTGTTGTAGCATATGTCCTGAACCTCAGGACAAGGCTTAAGGAGCTCATGGGCTTGGCCCAGGAGAACGTGGCAGGATCCCAACAGTAGGCAAAGGTCTGGTATGACAGGAATGCTTGAGCCTGAGAGCATGCTGTGGGACAGCAGGTTATGGTGCTCATTCCTGTCAGACACAATAAGCTGCAGGTAGCTTGGGAGGGACCCTTCAAAGTGGTAAGGAAGGTCAGTGATGATAACTAATTGGTAAACCTGCTAGGCATGAGACAGGGGCACAAATTGTACCCTGTAAACATGATAAAGCCTTAACATGATAGTGAGGCCTTTGTGCTGAGTATTTGCAGTGGATGGCAGGAAGAGTCTGAGGGGGATCCAGTGACTGATCTCCTCAGTGAGGCTTGGACTGACACCTCACTGGAAGGGGTAGCAGTGTCCCAGTGGCTATCCCCTACACAGGTTTGAGAAATTCGAGCAGTGTTACAGGAGTTTGGGAACATGTTCACTGGGAAACCTGGGTGAACCCACTTGGTGCAGCACCATATGGATGCAGGACCCAAAAGCCACTCATGCAGGCACTTACAGGGTACCTGAGCAAGTCAGACAGACTCTGAAAAACAATATACAGGAAATGTTGGAAATGGGTGTAATCCAGGAGTCCAGCAGTCCCTGGGCCTTCCCAGTGGTGCTGGTACCAAAGAAAGATGGCAGAACCAGGTTTTGTGTGGACTACAGAAAACTAAATTGTCAAACAGTCAGATGCTTACCCTATGCCTAGGACAGATGAAGCCTTAAAGCAGCCTGGTGGGGCTATGCATCTGACCACTATTGATCTGACCAAGGGCCACTGGCAGGTGCCCTTGACTCCTACCACTAGAGAGAGGTCAGCCTTTGTGACTCCTTTTGGATCATACAACTTCACAAAGATGCCCTTTGGGATGGAAAATGCCCGCAACAACTTTCCAGAAACTGGGAGATGATATCCTAGCAAGAGCAGGATATTATGTCCTTGCTTACCTTATCTACAGCCATTCCTAGCATGAGCACCTTCAGCACGTTAGGAAGGTCCTGGGTAGACTGCAAAGGGCAGGGTTGACCATTAAGCCCAGTTAGTGTCAGGTGGGTATAGCAGAAGCCTCCTACATGGGACATAGAGTGGGGAGTGGTAAGATAAGGCCAGATCCTGCCAAAGTAGAAGCTATTCAGGCATGGCCTCCCCTTCTTACCAAAAAGCAGGTGAGGGCATTCTTGGGGACAGACAGCAGGGTGTTATAGAAAGTTCATTCCCTGTTGTAGTACAATAGCTGCTACCCTCACAGACCTGATGAGGAAAAACAGGTCAGATAAGATAATGTAGATCCCAGACTGCAAGCAGGCATTCCAAAAGCTTAAAGGGGCTTTGGAAGGACCCCCCCTGTCTTAGCCAGTCCAGATTACAACAAATAATTTGTTGTGCAAGTGGACGCTTTGAACCATGGGGTGGGGGGCTGTACTCAGCCAGGTTTCCTCAGAGGGATAAGAGCACCCAGCTGTATATCTCAGCCATAGACTCCAACCCAGGGAGGAATGTTATGCGGCTTTAGAAAAGAATGTCTTGCCATAGTATGGGCACTGCAGAAACTTTAACCCTATCTGTACGGAAGGAAATTCACTGTAGTTATAAACCTCAATCTCTTAACATGGCTACATAGAGCCATCCAGCAAAATGCCAAGTTATTAAGGTAGAGCCTAGGGTTTCAGGCATATGACATGACAGTGCAACATCGTAGTGGGGTCAGCAATGCCAGTGCATATGGGTTCTCAAGAGAGACTATGGGTTAATGTGTTCCCAGACAGGTTCATGTCCCTCAAGCCATGTTTCTCAAGGGTCACTTGAAAAACTGTCGTGAATCTTCAAAGGGGAGCAAATGTGATGATGGGAGGTATTGCCAGCTATGCCAGAAGAAGTAAAGAATTATATGTCATTTGTATATCAAACTGATTTTTACAGATGCCTGTGTTGAAAATGTATTTGTAAAGCGGCTTATGTTAAAAATAAACCAACAGTGGGTCCTGCTGGACAAAATAGAAATACCCCTGTACATCAGACTGTATTGTAACTGTTGAAATTAATATACTGTAACACAGAATACTGTAAGAATTAGCTTTGAAAAATAGTCTGAAATTAAATTACCTGGTTTAAGCAATAAAGAGTGTATCCTACAGTTCTGATTGCAGCCAGAGATGAAATGTCTGTGAAAACCAGGACTAGGAATCCTAATGTATTGTCCTTAAGGGGTTGAACTAATTACTACCCTAGAAGGGTAAAAGTTTTGAAAATTTTTTATAGCTTCCAGATGCTATAACACATCTCAGCAAAGCTCTACCTGTGTGTATGGTAGCACATATTTGATAAATTATGGTTCAGTTTCTAGCAAAGGGGGGTTATATGAGAACTAGAGTCAGATGACCAGATGTATGTGATGTCATTCTGTAATGCAGCACTGAAATTATGTTTTAATACTAAATGAGACAGAAGTCTCAGACCAGTCTGTTTTTGAAACTTGACCAAGAAGAAAGACCACTCACCCACTTCATCTTGCCTTGCTTTTGCAAGTAACCAGGGAATAGTAATTCTTTAGATCTGTCAGGAGAATATAGTGAGATTAGTTAAGTACTGTTGTCTGTATTCATGTGAATCTATCCATCAGTACTATTTTTAATATTTCCTGTGATTAAAACATCAGTGTTTATTTTAAATAAATATTTAGTATTTTCATATTCTTTTATTATTTATTATTAAATATACTTAAACTTTTCACTGTTGCTGGTCTTTTAGAAAATATTTTAACCTTTGAGAGTCCTTGCATTTATTTGGTGACACTGTGGCTGCTTCTGAAAGGCTTCCTGCATTGGTAAAACAATACCATTTGTATTAGTATTAATTTTACTCGGTATAATTGATTGGCTGGCATTGGAGTATTCTGGTAGTGGTGGAAGTACCTTACAGTCTGGTCATAACTGGTAAAGCTGTGCCAGCCCTTCCCAGGTATGTGTGTGTGTGTGTGTGTGTGTGTAAATCAAATCTCAGAGTGTGTGTGTCCACTGCTTGGAGCAGGGCACAGACCACTGGCTTCACAGAGGGGGTGATTGAGGACTTGGCTTGGAACACTCGGCTAAGGACTCGACCCTATAGCTGTGCCAGTGGGGAGTCTTATTGGGGGCCTGGAGAGAGAGAGAGGGAAACCCAGCCCCCGGACTGAGTGTGTTCCTTGTGTGCTATTAAGGGAAATTGTGCTTGGTGCAGAGAGCTGCATCTGCAAATACTGTGTGCATCTATTTTTGTTCCAAGTGAATGTCCTTTACCAGTGTCAGTGGTGAGGATTCAGGCTCCTTGATTACTGGCCCAGAGCAGGGACATCACAACCCTAATGAGAATAACTGGGATCATACCATAGATAATTTGAGGGGACCCATACATGGGATAAAGCATTTAGGAGTTGCATCTGTCCATTAGTAGTACAGGGGGCAGTCCTGGGATACGTTTTCTGTTTCCCATCCTAGATCTAAGTTGTGCTTGAATGTGAACAGGGATGAACTTTTCTTTATGTGGATGGGGAGTCTATTCCACAGCAGCAGTATCCTCTGCAACATATACCTGTCCTTCCAAACCATTCTGTTAATGTTGCAAAAGAAGTGTAGATGCCTAGAATGAGTATTTCTGATGTCGTATGACTTGCTGATGTGCAGTAAATCCATAAGTAATGGGTTGGAGAATGCCTTGTATGCCAGACACAGGTCACCTCTTAGCAGTTGGCTGGATACCGAGTATAGTGACAGGGCTTTGTGTCTTTCAATGTAAGGCATGTTGTTTATACCTTGTATCCTTTTGTTAAGGTATCTCTGTGGACATTCCAGTTGTAGTACACATCTGGACAGATTCATGCCAGGGGCATTGCATTCAATGTTCATTAATGTCAGACAGGATCCAGTGGAAGTAAGAATTGAGGAGTCCACTTCTATAAAGAGGCCAGTCACAAGTGGAGTCCCTCAGGGATCAGTCCTAGGACTGCTCCTTTTTGGCATTTACGTCTTTGAAGTCAATGCCAATGTCAGTGGCCTCTGGCTGACTAAATTTGCAGATGATTGTAAATTAGGAGCTGTTATTGAATCCCCTACTGACATAAATGTTCTCTAGGAGGGGCTGACACAGACAAATAACTGGTGTCAGAGTCATGGACTAAAACTAAATGCCAAGAAATGTATAATAGTATCCTTTGGGAATCCATCCACCCCTGGTAACTATCATATTGACAACCCCCCCATAAGAGTTGACTCAGTAGTCAGGGACTTGGGAATACACACAGACAGTAATCTAGCCTATGACCATCATGTGTCTACAGCAGTGAAGAAATCATTCTATATTGTGCAACTTATAAGCATAGGTATAGTATCTAGGTCCAAGGAAGTCATTGTTCCACTGTATTCAGCATTCATCAGATCTATCAATGAAAAAAATGCAACGTTTAGTATGCACCTAACCAGGCATATCCAACAATTGGAATGTCCACAGAGGCTCCTCACTAAAAGAATACAGAACATGAGTAACATGTCCTATGCAGACCACCTTAAGGCTCTATCCCTGTGTTCTTTCCCCTACAGCCTGTTGAGGGGAGATTTATGCCTGGCATTCAGTCATTGTCAGACCCCACATTGATGGACTGCATGCATATCTGCAAAACAAATAGCACCTGTATTACCTATTCTAAAGATTTAAACCTTGCCTGTGATACAAATAGTCACAAAAAAACTCACCACATCTATGGATGAAACCAATTCCTAGTACAAAATGTAATCAAGAGGCAAAACTAAGGAGGCAGTAGACACAGTGATACAAATAGGACCTGCTGGAGTAACAGGAATGTGTCCCAGAGACTACCCCTTCAGTAGAACAGGCTCCTCTTCCATGTGAAGCAGAGTTCCTCCGTAACCCAATTCAAGTGTAACTAGAACAGTTGGATGGGGAACAAGAAATTAATCCCTGTTTTGGTACCTTTGTCTCTAATGGACACAGGTAGCCTGTAAATGTTTCATCTCCTAAGCCCCTGCTTACTCTTATCAAGGGTACCAGAACTTGTCAGAGATTTGGGATGCATTGAAAGGCTTGAAATGCCCTTGGTGGTCGTTAGCCTAAGAAACACACATTATACTATCAAATTATAATGAGTTAATAAGCTTGAATATGATATGATGCAATATGGCATAATGTTCAATATGGCTACAATATGAAATAATTTTAACACACCTACAATATTTAATCAGACAACAGCATAGGATGCTGGAGTCCTTAGGGGCTTCTTCTCAACCTATGCAGATTCATTAAGTAATGCTGAAAAATTTTAATGCTTGAAAATCATGTCTAAATATACAACAAGTCACAGAGTAAGCATATTGACTTGTGAACCACTTATGTGTGTTTTTATGTGTTGATTAATGCAATCATCATTTTGTTAACAATCTTTTTCTTTAATTGGTTCATTTGTAATAAAACTCAGTTCTAGCTAAATAATTGACTGCTGAATAACATTAGATTGTAAGATGGAACAGAATGACAAACTGCAGATACTGGAAGCAGTCCATCATCATCATCAGCCCCCTTTTTCCCATTTTTTCTACATGGGGACAGGGTGTCATGTTAACTGTCACCATCTCTCTTGATTCAGTGCCACACTCCTGCTTTCTTCAGCACTCATGCCTGACTGTCACAGATCTTCTTTCACACAATCCATCCAACTTTTTGCTGGACATCCTCGCTTCCTCTTACCTTCTTCCTGTCTGTCCCAAATCTTCCTCACCAGACTGTCTTCTGCTTTTCTACACATGTGCCCAAACCACCGTAATCTGTTCTCTTTGATCATTTCTGTAATTGGAGCTACTTTGGCTTCTGCTCTTATGTCCTCATTTTTCGCCTGTCCCGCAGTCTGCATCTTACCACCATTCTCAGGCACTTCATTTCCATCACCTCTAGCTTCTTCAACTGTTCTGCCTTTACTGCCCAGGTTTCTGTACCATACAGTAGTACTGGTCGCACCACTGTCTTGTACACCTTACATTTCAGCTTGATTGAGACATTCAGGCATGAGTGTTTTAGAAGACAGGAGTGTGGCACTGAAGTGAGAGAGATAGAGACAGCTAACACAATTCTCCATGTAGAAAATTGAATAAAGGGGGCTGCTGCTGCTGATGATGATGACAGTAGTAGAATTTTAAGTGGCAAGTGTGTTGATTGAAAATGCTGTATTACATATGATTCAGATCACAGGAATGCTGGGTTTGTCCACTAAAAATTTAAGAATGCATGCGAGTGAGGATGTGAGGAAGGGCATATTTCTCCTTAAATGAAGGCTGCACTTCTGTCTACTACACTTTCTTGGATTTCTTGGGTAAAGTAGCTTACTCTGAGAAACTAGGATCATGAAACTACCTGAAAAATAAAAGAAATCAGAGAAAAGTCAAGCTGGAGAGTAAATGATGCAAGCGGACATTTGGTGCTTTCTGTAAAATTCCTGTCATGAATACAAGTTCAAAAGTTAATGTCTGGTCTTTGGATCATAGAGAAAGATCAGGAGTTTCCATTTTTAGGGAGCACAGGAATGTCCTACAGATGACATATGTCTCTGCTGACTTCATTCATTATGAATACCTCCAATACAAAACTGCCTGAAGTGGTGGTTAAACTCCTTTTCAGACCAGTAATAAGTATATACTGTAGTTTATAATTGTCAGTGTTAGTGTTGTTTATAGAACTGTAAAACAAACAGGAAACTGGTTATAATTTAAGATATGAGAGAAAAAAATAGGTACAGCTCTGACGGGATATAGTTAACTGATGTTGCTGGGGCATAGGTCACCAAAAGTTCTTTGCTTACAAGTTCCTGAGGACTACAATTAACAACGAGAGCATGGCATGATGTTGTTTCTGCTAATTTTTATTTAGTTAGCTGTGCTTGTTAACCAATGTAGAGTTCTGATTCTATTGGTCCATTATTAGACTCAGGAGTACAAGTTTAGTAAAAACATAATACATTACATTACATGTACAGATAACTGCAATGAGATTACCAACAGAGTAGAAAACAAGAGACGTCACAGCTAGGACTATTTACAATAACCATTATTATACCCATTATATATGAAAACAATTGGAATGTTTCTAACATTCATTTACAAGGAATCTATGGTACATCAAGAAATACTTTAAAAATACTCATATGTTAGTTAAGATTTACTGTATATGTAGTAAACAGTTAAGTAAAGTAAGCAGGGATTGACATTA
This sequence comes from Protopterus annectens, assembly GCF_019279795.1. Lineage (NCBI taxonomy): Eukaryota > Metazoa > Chordata > Ceratodontiformes > Protopteridae > Protopterus > Protopterus annectens. Next base: position 1,168,497,521 of record NC_056733.1, on the reverse strand, counting down.
TTCTTTTAAATCTGAAGTGAGAACTGGCAATTTTAAATGAGAAGGGATTTATTGCATTATTTTTAAAGATGCAAAATGTCATGATTGCAGTCTACAATGAGAAGAATACATCTAGCAGTAGGGTTCTCTGGCAGCTAACAGACCTCTCAGCCATCCCTATTTTGGAGGAACATTCTTATTTTCACGCCTGATTGACCAATACACATGCTGTACCTGTTTTGGAGTTATGCCCCTATTTTTTAGGTTTGATTCCTTCACACAATTTTCAGAATCATTCTTCATCACATATGATATATTTGAAGCTGTCCAGTACACATAAAACCACGCTAAATAAGTAAGATGCTCTCTTTTTCAAAAGCAAAAAAAAAAAACCTCATGAGTTAGATTTTTGCAATACAGTTCATTAAAGTTTACATATTTTGCAGTCTCTTTCACAATGTGCTTATATTTGTCCATCATTTTTCTTACACTCTCTTTTTAAACGTGTGTTTCTGAGTATATCTCTCATTCCTACTGGAAGTGGGAAGAATTGTGTACTATTTGCTATTCAAATTTTATGCTAATTAGGTGTTCAGATTTTTGGCTAGTTGTACCTACTTTTCAAGGGCCTTTGTATCTATTTTCATTATCCACAGTTTGATTTGTATGGCAGGTACTCAGATTATTACAAACAAAAATACTCAGAAAAAAGACAGAAAGGAGAAAGGTGCTGGCAAATAATCCAAACTGAGAAACTAATGTTGCAGCACCACCGTCAGTATATATAAAAATGATTCATTGAACATTTTAGGCAGTAAGATGTACCCAGAATATATTTTGCTGTAGTGCTGATACCATTTACTGAATCTTATCTACCTACATCTCAACTGCAAACATGCTTTGTCCAGTTATTTTCCCAACAGTCATGTGCAGGTATAGGCGTATACTGCTGATGAGATTATCAATTACCAGAAATATAATCTGACATGAACTGCAGCGAGTGCCACAGGTACAACTTTGAACATTTAATTTAGTAATTGTCATCATTTAGGTTATTTCTGGAACAGAAGAGGCGTACCTATTCACTTGTTTTTACAGGTTGTTTTATAACCTGTGAAAAATGCGCCCATCAGTATAAACATTCAAAAATGTGTTAGATGGGGTGATCTTAGAAAAGGCTTTCAGCCAAAAAAAACTTTCATTGCTTTTTTGTGATGGACTAATAGACTAAAGTTCTATTTAGTATGCAGGACATTGACAGTGATAAAGTTCCATTTAGCAAAGCAATGACACGAACAGTGATGCAGACAGACAAGTATGTCTGGGTGCAGGCTGGTAAGATAATTGGTCAGGCACACTGTATGAGAAGGGTCTATATTATAAAATAGAAAACACCAAATTGAGAATGCTCTAAAGATTGAAAATGCCAGACCTTGAACTCGCTACCTCGCCAAGACTGCACTATAGTGAGGAAATGGCAAATAGTCCGATCTTCAGTGTACTGATGTCTCACAAAAAGCACCTTGAGGTCCGGCATTTTCGATCTTTACAGCGTTCGTAATTTAGTGTTATCATTCTTATAATATAGACAGTACTGCGGTAGCGTTGTCACCTCACAGTTAGACATTGCCCATTCGATTCTCAGTTAGAGCATCTTCTGTGTGGCGACATGCATGAATGGGCATTCCTTCACTGAAGGTTGTGCGTTAGGCCCAGCAAGCCAGTACGTAAAAATCTACTGCCAATCATTAGCGGACCGGAGTTCCGCTGTGGCGACCCCTAACCGGGAAAAGCCGAAAGACACAAACAAATTCTTATAATATAGACCCGTATGAGAATACAGTGTGCATTTCAGATATGAGTGGGTACTATTCACAAATATGGTCTGCAGTGTGCAGCAATGTGTAGGTTGGTACATTGGAAAAAAATAGTCATATGCTGAAGTCCTACACAGTTCACAAAATCCTGTAACATGGTCATATACCAGAACCCCACATAGTTCAAAACAAAACTATAAGCTGTGGTCCTGTGAACCATGTCGCCATATAACATGGGCTACCTCCAACTGGATAGCATGGAGTAGACATGCACATAAGGGTAGAAATAACCAACAGAAATTTGCAATGAAATGTACTTCAGAGTAAGGGCAATTGATACAGCAGGAAAATATAGGAGTACAGTATTGGGCTAATCAGAACAAAACTAACGCTTCCAGTGCAAATCAAAATATTGTGATGAATTTCCCTGAATAACAATAATGACCCACACCAACAAAACAGCAGAACACCAAAAAATAAAAATAGTTTATACAGCTTGTTCGAATGGCCTAATTCGTATGCCAGTACTGTCCAGCCAAACTTCAGTGAGCAACCACACTCAGCAGCTCCATTGCTTTGATAGTGATGCTACAGCACAGCCCTAGCCACAAGCTCCTGCGTATTAAACATACAGTAGAGAGTCGATTATCTGAACTAATTGGGACCTAGGATAGTATGGATAATCAAATTGTTCGGATAATCAAACATATAATTGAATTGGGGAAAAAACTTCTAAAATCTTGTTTTTTTCTGCATGCAGGAATATACTTTTCAACCATTCAGTGATTCCAATGAACAATAAAGAATATTTTTCACACACAAGCTGGCTACAAGCTCAAAAAACATGCTCAGGCAAATACACATAATGTTTACATTTTCAGACTTTATGATTTTTCCCACCCGAAAACTTTGGAAAGCTGGTTCTGATAACTGACTGTTCTGATAATCGACATTCAGATAATCGACTCTCTACTGTATGCATATGAGTTTGCATGGGCAATGAGGTTCCACACTCTCCCACAAGCTCCATTTGCCTTTTGAGTAATTCTGATGAAGTCAATTAACCAGACATTATTGTCGATTCAACCATTAAAATGGGCTGTGTGTGAAGTGAGCTTAAGCAGTTAATAGTTTCATTGCACTTATTCAGTCCTCTGTCTTTGCTTATAGCTGTGGATTAGATGTTATACCTTTACACTGTAGTGTGCAGTGGATATAACTATAAATTCTAACAGAACATACAAGAGATGCATGCCCGTGTATGAGAATATGTGCCCATAGGTCTACAATGTGATTGTACATATCCTACAGCAGTGAGATTGAACCTATTGATAATTATGTGCCCAGACTAGAGCAGGTATACCTCTCCATCTATGAAATCACCCAACCAAATGTCCAGCACTGAAGACAGTAATGCTGTGGCACTCCCTATCTATATGTCTCAGGTCTAAGGACATATGCCTTGCCCAAGTCTGTAGACCAAACAATAAATACATTGAAGCAATGTATTTCTCATATGTATCCAAAGTTGGAATACTCTCTCACAAGACGTAAGACAATTCATAAATCCAAAATATTTCAAAGTAAACCTTAGGACTCACCTCTGGATTCCCAACTACACTCCTGATACTCTTCTCCTGGCTAAATGTTGGTACAACTCTAACCATCTGTCCTCTAGCTGTAGCATATTTGTGGTCTTCTTGTATAATCTAAGCTTCTGGGCTTTAATCAGAATATGAACTAGTTAACCACACCCAGAAATTCTTACGAAACGATCAGCTATATAATAGTAATGCCCTATACATTCTACTGCACCTGTCTATTAACTTAATGGAAGTTCTTAGCATTATTGTTGCTAGAGTAAAACTGAAATGCATCTCTGTGGAATATAATGATTTCTGGGATCAATACCTTCTGTTTTTTTTTTTTTTCCTTAATTCTATTTTTGTATCTTGCATGTGATAATTGATATTTGCTGCTTTTCCTTGTATTGTGTTGCATTGTATTGTATGGCATTTATAAGATTTGTTAACTGTGGAGCTTTTCTCCCTGAGGGCCTGCTTAAAAGGAGCCTGTCGTGACCCAGTTGAACTTTCCCAATAAACAAATGCTAATAAATAAGTAAAGTATTTCAGCCCACAGCCATGTTGTGATCTCTCCCAGAGATTGCCCACCTTCTGGAATAGACTTCTTATTCATGTGAAGCAAAGTCCTTCCCTGACCGTCTTCAAGCACAATCTGAACTGATAGATGGGAAATCGCAAGTCCTGGGGTGGTGCTCAAGTCCCTTATTGGTAGTGCCAGTCTGTAAAAATAGTTAAACCCCACTTGCTGACCCTTATTACCTTTCCCCAGGGGTAGAAAATTGGGTAAAATCTAGGTAAAACTGGTTTGGCTTGTAAGAGCTCTTGAGTCATTAGCCTAGTAATCTCCTATGAACCTACGAAATATCAATAAATATAAAATCAGCAAAATTAATGTAGAATGAAAAGACAGCTGGGCATGTGAATACATGTATATTTGTTTAGGAAGCTGCTTGTTATATGAAAAAATGGACACATTGCATACTTGAAATATTATCCTACATACATCACAAAGCTTGTTAAGCTGTTTTCTAGACAAGTGGCACAGTAAAACATTCTAAATTAAAAGAATATAAACCAGACAAGCATGTAACAAAAGTGGAGGTGCCAGAAGAAACCAATATTATGCGACAAGCTCCTCCAATTCAAAATAAATTAAAAAAAATATAAACTATTTTTCATACCTAATATTTTCAAAAATCTTAAAGGAAGAACTGTTATGAAACAGAAGCAGTGCTTGTAGTGTAAAAAAATTCAGTTTCATGTCTCCATTTCTTTCTCCAATCTCAAAAAATATGTAACAGACTATAATTCATATACCATAAAGACTACTGACACGTGTAACAGTTACCATGTAAGTTTGTTAGGTGTGTACGAATAGTTATGACCTCTCAAGCCTTTCAAGGTCATAATTAATTGTGCACAACACTCAAAGTATAATTTCCTAGTAAAGGCTGTTGTAATGGATATTATCTTCTGTGTTATATTTCATCATCATGCTAATCTTAACTGGCAAATGTCCAGTTACAGACAGACCAAGACAGAAAAGGTCCAAGCAAGTTTGCTGAATATGAGTTTTGGGTTACCTATTGACATTGGTAAGGCTTTACATTTTACAATGTTTTATAATGTTACAGTGCTATAGTGCCATAGTTTTACAAGCTCTAAGCCTTACTATGAGACCACGGGCTTGTTGTTGTTGTGTCTTTCGGCTTTTCCCGGTTATGGGTCACCACAGCGGAACTCCGGTCCGCTAATGATTGGCAGTAGATTTTTACGTGCTGGCTTGCCGGGCCTAACGCACAACCTTCAACGAAGGAACGCCCATTCACGCATGTCGCCACACAGAAGACGCTCTGAGAATCGAATGGGCAACGTCTAACTGTGAGGCGACAACACTACCGCAGCACCACCACCGCAGTGATGGATATTGACGTAAACATTAGTTCTCCCACAAGTGGTTAAAGGATGAAATTAATCTATCAGAGATTCTGTAGCTCTGTGAAGAATTTAGAAATAATTTCTAGAGTTCAGTTAGCTCTAAAAGATTGGATTGGATTGGACTGAACTGGATTTAATCTTAGAAAAAGCTTTTGCTACCAATTCAAGTTTCAGTCTAGGGGCATTCTTTAGATCAAAAGAAAACATCAATATCTGTCATAGGTGTAGAAATCAGACTGAGTGATTGATGTTATGCAATAATCACTAAATATTAGAAACAGACTTTGTTTTTATTAATGAACTGATTGACTATCAAGGTACAAATGTGTAATCATACCTTTTCAGTTTAGCCCTTTATGTTTCCACTGCCTTCTAAAAACGTTTTGACAATCATTGAAACTCTTTGCTTTATTTGCATTTTTGTTTCTAGTATTATACAAGTTAGAAGGCCAGTAGCAGCTGTTTGTCATAGCAGCAAGTTTTCACCTACCACCCATAATGTAATATACTGTATAGTATACAATTGTTACAGTATTTCCATCTGAGACACTAGTACAGTCTGCTAGTTAGTGCAGAGTATTAAGGCTATCAGCTGTTAGCAAGATGCCTCCATTGGTAGAGGGTTTCATTCCCTCAGCTTTCCTTTGTCTGTTGTGTGACCTTGAGTAAGTCACTTCACTAGACAGTAGTATGGAGCAAATGGAAAATTGGGCTAGGCTCATTAATGATCTACTGGACTGCATGCCAAGTGACTACTTATGAACATTTACATTTCATAGGTTCATTGGAGATTACTAGGCTAATGGCTTAAGAGCCCTTACAAACCTAGCCAGCATAACCAGACTTCACCTAATATATGACGCCTAGGGGAAAGAGGATGGCATAAATGTGTGCCTATACCTTGAATATCTTACAGATTGCTCCTGTCCATAAGGGACATAGGCACTACCCAAGTGTGAAGTTGCATTTCCCCATCCATTGCTCCAAACTGCATTTGAAGAGGGCCAGGGAAGGGCTCTGCTTATTATGAATATGAAGCCTGTTCCAAAGATCTCTGAGAAGCATATCTGTCTCTCCAGCATGTTTTGTTTGAGTCTACTTTTAGATCCCTAGAACAGGTGACTCTTATGCTGTTTGACTTGGGGCTGTGTAGCAGGTCCATCAGGATTGGATTTGTGAGTGCACTGCAGGTCAGGCATAGGTCTCCTCTTAACAGACGGTAGAACACAAGAGTAAAAGGATAGGGCTTTTAGGCTATCCACATAGTTTATGTTGTTTACACCCTGTATTGTCTGTGTGAAGAACCTCTAAGATCACTCCAGCTGCTGTGTGTGCCTTTTCAAGTACATGCCAAATGACACATTGTACACAGTTATTGGTCTAATAAGAGCTGAGTACAGCAGGACTATAATTTCCTTGGATTTGGATGCCATGCCTTTACTTATAAGTTATGCCACATAAAAGGACTTCCTCACCACTGTGAACACATGGCAGTCAAAGTTCAGGCTACTATCGATCTGTGTACTTAGATCTCTCACCTCTGAGTCTACTCTTAGGGATGTGCTATTGATGTTGCAATCTGCATTGGGTATTTGACTTTCGAAAAGGTATAATAATGCATTTTTTTTGCATTTATCTTTAAGCCATGGTTGTCTGGTATAGACCCTCCTGAAGCATATCTACATTAGTGGGGGATTCACTGTTTGCCCCCAGCTTGCAGTCATAGACAAACTTTGTCATCCAGAGGCCTTCCACATTAGCCTTAACTTCAGAAAAGTATATGCGGAACAGGAGTGGTTCCAGCACTGAGCCCTGTGGCACATCACTAATAACTGGCCTTTTTCTGTTTCACCCACTTTAACCATGTGTCCTGCCCATGAGCCAGTTGGCTATTTATCTAATGACATAGGGATTTATGCCCAGTTTTGTCAGTTTATTTATAATACCTGAGTGGAGAATTTTGTCAAATACCTTGGCCAGGTCAAGGTAGGCACTATGTACTGTTTTACCCTCATTCATGGCCTTAGTGACTTTCTAAAAGAATCACTAGGCATGAACTGCCCTTGACAAAACCAAATTGGGTTGGCTCCAGTGTTTGGAGGTTTCCTATCTCATTATTTATTAGGCCCATGATTATTCTTTCTATGGCCTTACATATAAGACTAGTCAAAATTATGGGTCTGTGATTTCCCATGTCAGTAGCTGGTCCCACTTCATGCTATTTTACCTCAAAACCTGCTTTTAGAGACTTAACTAGTTACCAGATTCTTTTTTTTCTCAAATATTTTTTTAATTTTCAATTAAAATAACATTTACATAATATTTTTAAATATCATTTTAAACAACTATATACAATATTTACAATAGCCTGACTTTCAGTTATATACACTGTATATTATTAAATATAGAATTAACAGATCAATTATCAGAGATACAATATTGATTATTGCAGAGTGTCCAACAAAGATATAACTTTCTTCCAAGGATTATTTACCAATGGCCTGGGATAGATTCGTAGTTCTTTAATTTTTATTTCCATCAATGTAGTTGTCTTCAGTAAAGTGTGTAATTCTTCCAAGGTCGGGGGTGTATTTGAATTCCACCTTCTGGTCACGCATTTCCTAGATATAGCAAGTATTGTCCATAACAAATACATATTTGTCTTATTCAGGTAGGAACCTTCATTTACATTTAGAATTATCAATACTTTAGCTAAGGTAAAGGATTCATTAAATATAGTTACCAGATTCCCTTGTTTAGACTAATGAGGGACTTTTTGCTCTGTTGTACACATTCCCTCTTACTTCTTGACAGAATTTTCTTTCTTTTGTTGTACAATCTATTGCTACCAGGGTAGCTTATGTTTGCAGTTTGACCTGGTTTTACTTCAGTCTGGTACTGCCATTCCTATGCAGCTGTTTATATGGCCATACAGGACTTTTGTGTATACCCCTGTATAGGTTTCTGTATTTTCTGGATTTGGAGATGCTTGGAAGCTAGCTATAACATCCCTTAAAAGGGGGTAATTAACTTTAGAGAAGTTCTTAGGATTTGGGGGTTAGATTGGGAAGACTGGTTTTACTTTTATTTCAAGGGAGACTGCTTTGTAATCTGATCTTATCAGTGATGGCATCACATGGGTGAGGGGGCACTGCAGCATTCTCCCATTTTTGTGAGTACCAAATTTAGGGTATTTGTTTCCCTAGTTGGAATGCAAGCTAGCTGCTCCAGGGCATTTGAATTTACAAAGTCAAGAAATCATTGGACCTGCATGTTAGTGGTCATATATGCCTCCCAATTAATGGAGGGATATTCATAATCACCCATGAGTATGGTATTCTGCTGCATGATGAGTGATTCTAGTAATGTCAGGTATGATGCATGGGTTTTCTGGTTCATGGTGGGTGACGTGTAGCTAGCAAAAATATGGCAACAGATTTTTCCATGGTTAGTTGGACATGGAGTAGCTCAAGCATGTCATATTTAATTAATATAGCTAGGTATGAGGGCACAAAGGTGAGCACCAGGAGTAAACTGTGTAGCATATTTACACACTGAAATCTTTTGACAAAAACATAGTCACTGAAGAAACAAAGAGAGAGAGAGAGAGAGAGAGAGAGAGAGAGAGAGAGAGACACATGAAACTATCATTCAAACCTATGAACCTATGAACCTATTCAAACCAAAAGTTTGCTGGCAGCCAAGAGCTTTATTTTTTACCAGCCTTAGAGGTGTGCTTATCCTTTATGAAGATCCACCTTTTACTCTTTTATGTTCAATGAGTGTTTAGAATGTATGAAAGACTTCACAGCCATGCACTGCTGGAGTGCTTTTCGTGGTTTTGAACCATCTTTCAGTAACTGCACAAACGTTAGCATTCTCCAGTGTGAGGAAAGCTTTCAAGGAGTTCGGTTTCCATGAAAGTCATAGCACTGAGTGATTACACATTTAAATGACCAATTCAGCTGACACAATCAGTAATTCATACACAGAAATCATCTGTATCATATTTGCCATCTGTGGTCACTGTGCCAGTGACTTGGTTTCTGTCAGAAACCACAATGTGCTTGGCTGCCAGCAAACTTTTGGTTTGAATGATAGTTTAATGTGCCTCTCTCTCTCTTTGTTTCTTCAGTGACTACTTTTTTGTCAGAAGGTTTCATTGTGTAAAGATGCCACACAGTTTACTCGTGGTGTTCACCTTTGTGCCCTCTTACCTATCTATATTAATTAGGTACATATGTTCCCCCCTGTCTGTTATTTTATTGTCTCATTACTATCTTCCCTTTATTTTCTGCATGTGACTTCTACCTAATATCCCTTCATTATTTGTGCACTGATCCAGCACATGACATCATATTTCTGTGTGTGTGTTGGGGGGGGTAGCATTGTGGTGCAATACTTAGCACTGCTGCCTCATAGCACTTAGTTCCCCAGTTTGATTTCTGAGGGACTGTATCCAGTGTGGCACCTACACATCCTCCATGTGGGTTTGCACTGATATGATACGCTGGTTTCTACAGGTCTTAATTTACAGGATAGTTGGAAGGTTTTTATTTAATTGTTGGTTAATCAATTGATTATTTATGTAATTGACAATGTTTTTTTAATAGGTGCTAGTATATAAATGACTATTTTTTATGCTATTATACTCTGTAAGGGCTGATGAGCCGAGGCTCTAAGAGAGTTTGTTTAATAAAAGCTTTGTGGATTTCCTGACCTGGAAAGTAATTGTTGGTGAGTTTTAACTGGCTGCCTGCTATTATTCGAAAAACATACTTTTTGGTAAATTTGTGAAAATCTAAATGTACCCAGGAAAGTCCAACTTGGTATAAATCCTACTTTCAGCAGAGGCCCGGGGAGAAAAACTTTATAGACAGACAGAAACAGTATGCTAACCTGCATAATATTAATATAATATGACAGTGGATACATAATCATAGATTTCTCCTGTAGTTAAGAATCTTGATTTCTACATTAAAGAAACAGTAGTCAGTGTGGAGCATGACCCTCCACAATCAGAAGTTCACATCTAAATATATTAACTCTGCGGTCATTCTCACGTTGCCTGCTGTTTGTCTGTATGATATCCACTTTTCTTTGTGCCCGTCACATAAGGAGGTGCTTATTGACATTCTCTGTCCTGTTGTGTGACATACTTTTAACCAACTAGACTATCATCCTTAACATACCGTCTTTTGACCACTTTATATTTTTAATGTCTTATCTTCACTCATGTTGCTTTGTCAATTCAGTGTGCTGTTGAAGTTGATCTTATCCTCATATGCTCAGTCTAATAGACTCCCAATGACATGGGAGGTGTGCTTTCCTCACTTTTTGTTGATCTGATCCACATATGCTCAGACTAATAGACTCCCAATGACATGGGAGGTGTGCTTGGCTCACTTTTTGTTGATCTTATCCACATATGCTCAGTCTAATAGATTCCCAATGACATGGGAGGTGTGCTTGGCTCACTTTTTGTTGATCTGATCCTCATATGCTCAGTCTAATAGACTCCCAATGACATGGGAGGTGTGCCTGCCTCACTTTTTGTTGATCCGATCCTTATATGCTCAGTCTAATAGACTCCCAATGACATGGGAGGTGTGCCTGCCTCACTTTTTGTTGATCTGATCCACATATGCTCAGACTAATAGACTCCCAATGACATGGGAGGTGTGCTTGGCTCACTTTTTGTTGATCTTATCCTCATATGCTCAGTCTAATAGACTCCCAATGACATGGGAGGTGTGCTTGCCTCACTTTTTGTTGATCTGATCCTCATATGCTCAGTCTAATAGACTCCCAATGACATGGGAGGTGTGCTTGCCTCACTTTTTGCTGATCTGATCCACATATGCTCAGTCTAATAGACTCCCAATGACATGGGAGGTGTGCTTGCCTCACTTTTTGTTGATCTGATCCTCATATGCTCAGTCTAATAGACTCCCAATGACATGGGAGGTGTGCTTGCCTCACTTTTTGTTAATCTGATCCACATATGCTCAGTCTAATAGACTCCCAATGACATGGGAGGTGTGCTTGCCTCACTTTTTGTTGATCTTATCCTCATATGCTCAGTCTAATAGACTCCCAATGACATGGGAGGTGTGCTTGCCTCACTTTTTGTTGATCTTATCCTCATATGCTCAGTCTAATAGATTCCCAATGACATGGGAGGTGTGCTTGCCTCACTTTTTGTTGATCTGATCCATATATGCTCAGACTAATAGACTCCCAATGACATGGGAGGTGTGCTTGCCTCACTTTTTGTTGATCTTATCCTCATATGCTCAGTCTAATAGACTCCCAATGACATGGGAGGTGTGCTTGCCTCACGTTTTGTTGACCTGATCCTCATATGCTCAGTCTAATAGACTCCCAATGACATGAGAGGTGTGCTTTCCTCACTTTTTGTTGATCTTATCCTCATATGCTCAGACTAATAGACTCCCAATGACATGAGAGGTGTGCCTTCCTCACTTATTGTTGATCTGATCCACATATGCTCAGTCTAATAGACTCCCAATGACATGGGAGGTGTGCTTGCCTCACTTTTTGTTGATCTGATCCACATATGCTCAGACTAATAGACTCCCAATGACATGGGAGGTGTGCTTGCCTCACTTTTTGTTGATCTGATCCTCATATGCTCAGTCTAATAGACTCCCAATGACATGAGAGGTGTGCTTTCCTCACTTTTTGTTGATCTTATCCTCATATGCTCAGACTAATAGACTCCCAATGACATGAGAGGTGTGCTATCCTCACTTTTTGTTGATCTGATCCTCATATGCTCAGACTAATAGACTCCCAATGACATGGGAGGTGTGCTTGCCTCACTTTTTGTTGATCTGATCCTCATATGCTCAGACTAATAGACTCCCAATGACTTGGGAGGTGTGCTTTCCTCACTTTTCTATTTTCTAATCTCTTCATTGTATATGCAATTAGCTGGTAGTTGTTTTGTGCCTTTTAACACATTGGTTATACTATCACTCCCACACAGCTTCTTCCTCTTGCTTTCCAGTCTTCTTTCTCAATTACACTTAAGTGCTTCTCCCTCAAGAATCCCCCCTATTATTTATATCATTAGTAAGTTAGCTTTTTTTCTACAGTACATTCAAAATCATAACCACTAAACCTCCCCTTAATCTGAGGTCAGAATCAAACTTACGACTTTCTATGTTTGAGGTTAAGACTTTAACCATTATACTAGCCCTCCCTCATAAATATTCAGCACTCAGTCTGCAGAGTATTACACACCTAACCAATAACTACAAATTGACCAAAGGTGAGAACAAAACTCTGTAATCTGTGGTAAGCACTTTAACCATTAAGCCAACACCCAACCAAACAAATCAGCTGTAATGTATAAGCTCCATTTCCCCACATATTAGAGAGATTCAAGCACATGCAGAGATCTGGATGTTATTTGGGACATCTCAAAAACTCTCAAAAATTTCCCTGACTGAAAAATGTCTAGTTGACCTTGGATTCTCACTGAAAGAGTACAAACATTCTGTTACCTTGAAATGTGGTTACACTAAAGGTTAACCTTCCAACACTGCATTGCTATGGCAAAAAAATAAATAAATAAAAACATCTCTTTTGGGCCTGAAAAATATCGCACTTCCCATTTCCACAAGTCGGGTCCACAATTACTGAAGGATTTGTGTCCCAGTTCAAGAACAGCCTCCCATTATTGCAGCATCCTCCATAAGGAACCCTAACTCCCTGTATGTAACAGTAAAAAAATACTCAGATTTATAACCTTAATCTACAAGATGTGAGCTCCACTGACATCCCTTATAGAAAGGTAAAATAGCTCACAATTGAACAATGATGAAATCTACTATTTGGTTCTCACCTTTACAGTAAGTGATATACTCTCATTAATAAATACAAACAGACAGATAGACAGGAAGTTAAGTAGATGAACAGATAGACAGACAAAGCTTGTACAGATGGGCTACAGAGGTAATAATTATAAAAAATAGTTGGAGACTTGTGAATTAGAGTGGTAGCTCAGACTGCAAGCTTAGAGACCCAGAAGTGTAGCTAGGGAGGGGCAAAGCGGGTAACCAACCCAGATACAAGGTATCAGGAGGAGCAATCGGCAGTTGTCAGTTGGTGGTAATTCAGTTTCTGAAATTTGGTATGATATTTTTACATTTGCGGTCACTGCTGAAGCACTATGGCTTCAATGCTCCAGGAGTGGTATTCCGAATTCAACAAGATATTTGTTACATTTGTAACAATCAATTCACTGCAATTATTTAGAATGTATAGAAAGAAGACCTTTAGTTAGAGTTAAGGAGGAGATCAGGAAGTTACACTGGGTGCCACAACACCTAGCGAATGCTCTGGATAGACTTCTTAGTCTCAATGGTTGTATTGCTATCAAGTACCTGTTGATACATAAGACTCTTTTCCCCCTTTCTCATTACAGTGATCTTAGTCCCTTGTAATGGTACTACCTTTTATTCCTGCTTACTGATATTACGGCAGTATAAGGTAGTACCATTACAAGGAGTATACTGATATTACGGCAGTATAAGGTAGTACCATTACAAGGAGTATACTGATATTACGGCAGTATAAGGTAGTACCATTACAAGGAGTATACTGATATTACAGCAGTATAAGGTAGTACCATTACAAGGAGTATACAGATATTACGGCAGTATAAGGTAGTACCATTACAAGGAGTATACTGATATTACGGCAGTATAAGATAGTATCATTACAAGGAGTATACTGATATTACGGCAGTATAAGGTAGTACCATTACAAGGAGTATACTGATATTACAGCAGTATAAGGTAGTACCATTACAAGGACTATACTGATATTACGGCAGTATAAGGTAGTACCATTACAAGGAGTATACTGATATTACGGCAGTATAAGGAAGTACCATTACAAGGAGTATACTGATATTACAGCAGTATAAGGTAGTACCATTACTAGGAGAATATTGATATTACAGCAGTATAAGGTAGTACCATTACAAGGAGTATACTGATATTACAGCAGTCTAAGGTAGTACCATTACAAGGAGTATACTGATATTACGGCAGTATAAGGTACTAGCATTACAAGGAGTATACTGGTATTACAGCAGTATAAGGTAGTACCATTACAAGGAGGATACTGTTATTACGGCAGTATAAGGTAGTACCATTACAAGGAGTATACTGATATTACAGCAGTATAACGTAGTACCATTACAAGGAGTATACTGATATTACAGCAGTATAAGGTAGTACTATTACATGGAGTATACTGATATTACAGCAGTATAAGGTAGTACCATTACAAGGAGTATACTGATATCACGGCAGTATAAGGTAGTACCATTACAAGGAGTATACTGATATTACAGCAGTATAAGGTAGTACCATTACAAGGCGTATACTGATATTACAGCAGTATAAGGTAGTACCATTACAAGGAGTATACTGATATTACAGCAGTATAAGGTAGTACCATTACAAGGAGTATACTGATATTACAGCAGTATAAGGTAGTACCATTACAAGGAGTGTACTGATATTACGGCAGTATAAGGTAGTACCATTACAAGGAGTATACTGATATTACAGCAGTATAAGTTAGTACAATTACAAGGAGAATATTGACATTAAGGCAGTATAAGGTAGTACCATTACAAGGAGTATACTGATATTACAGCAGTATAAGGTAGTACCATTACAAGGAGTATACTGATATTACAGCAGTATAAGGTAGTACCATTACAAGGAGTATACTGATATTATGACAGTATAAGGTAGTACCATTACAAGGAGTATACTGATATTACAGCAGTATAAGGTAGTACCATTACAAGGAGTATACTGATATTACAGCAGTATAAGGTAGTACCATTACAAGGAGTATACTGATATTACGGCAGTATAAGGTAGTACCATTACAAGGAGTATACTGATATTACGGCAGTATAAGGTAGTACCATTACAAGGTGTATACTGATATTACAGCAGTATAAGGTAGTACCATTACAAGGAGTATACTGATATTATTACAGCAGTATAAGTTAGCACAATTACAAGGTGTATACTGGTATTACGGCAGTATAAGGTAGTACCATTACAAGGAGTATACTGATATTACGGCAGTATAAGGTAGTACCATTACAAGGAGTATACTGATATTACGGCAGTATAAGGTAGTACCATTACAAGGAGTATACTGATATTACAGCAGTATAAGGTAGTACCATTACAAGGAGTATACTGATATTACAGCAGTATAAGGTAGTACCATTACAAGGAGAATATTGATATTATGGCAGTATAAGGTAGTACCATTACAAGGAGTATACTGATATTACAGCAGTATAAGGTAGTACCATTACAAGGAGAATATTGATATTACGGCAGTATAAGGTAGTACCATTACAAGGAGTATACTGATATTACGGCAGTATAAGGTAGTACCATTACAAGGAGTATACTGATATTACAGCAGTATAAGGTAGTACCATTACAAGGAGTATACTGATATTACAGCAGTATAAGGTAGTACCATTACAAGGAGTATACTGATATTACAGCAGTATAAGGTAGTACCATTACAAGGAGTATACTGATATTACGGCAGTATAAGGTAGTACTATTACAAGGAGTATACTGATATTACAGCAGTATAAGGTAGTACCATTACAAGGAGTATACTGATATTACAGCAGTATAAGGTAGTACCATTACAAGGAGTATACTGATATTACAGCAGTATAAGGTAGTACCATTACAAGGAGTATACTGATATTACGGCAGTATAAGGTAGTACTATTACAAGGAGTATACTGATATTAAAGCAGTATAAGGTAGTACCATTACAAGGAGTATACTGATATTACAGCAGTATAAGGTAGTACCATTACAAGGAGTATACTGATATTATGGCAGTATAAGGTAGTACCATTACAAGGAGTATACTGATATTACAGCAGTATAAGGTAGTACCATTACAAGGAGTATACTGATATTACGGCAGTATAAGGTAGTACCATTACAAGGAGTATACTGATATTACGGCAGTATAAGGTAGTACCATTACAAGGAGTATACTGATATTACGGCAGTATAAGGTAGTACCATTACAAGGTGTATACTGATATTACAGCAGTATAAGGTAGTACCATTACAAGGAGTATACTGATATTATTACAGCAGTATAAGGTAGCACAATTACAAGGAGTATACTGATATTACGGCAGTATAAGGTAGTACCATTACAAGGAGTATACTGATATTACGGCAGTATAAGGTAGTACCATTACAAGGAGTATACTGATATTACAGCAGTATAAGGTAGTACCATTACAAGGAGTATACTGATATTACAGCAGTATAAGGTAGTACCATTACAAGGAGTATACTGATATTACAGCAGTATAAGGTAGTACCATTACAAGGAGTATACTGATATTACGACAGTATAAGGTAGTACTATTACAAGGAGTATACTGATATTACAGCAGTATAAGGTAGTACCATTACAAGGAGTATACTGATATTACAGCAGTATAAGGTAGTACCATTACAAGGAGTATACTGATATTACAGCAGTATAAGGTAGTACCATTACAAGGAGTATACTGATATTCATAGGTTCATAGGTTCATAGGTTCATACTAGGCTATCTGCCCAAGGGCATTTATAAGCCTAGATATTATGTGGCTTTCGCCACCCTTTTAGTGAATAAAAACTATGCCTATCATTTTTTTGCTGCCTCCTCAAGCAGTGGCTGAAGTAATCCCTGGGGTATATCTGCAATCTCCCATCCATTGGTCAAGATTCCTCTTACAAGACCAGAGGTGCTCTGCCTCACATGTACCGGGATTTTATTCCACAGCATAGGAGTATCTGGGTGATGAATCTGTCCCTACAGCACGTTCTATTTATAACCATGTCAAGGTTTAAGTCTCCGCCCTTGTGGTTCTGAGGGATCTAGATTTTTGAGGTGAAGCATATTCATCAAATCTGGGTTTGACATGGCCTTATAAGGTAGTACCATTACAAGGAGTATACTGATAGAGCTGGAGTTCTTTCAGTCGGGCAGTATAAGACATAGTTTGAGACCCTTTATCCTTTTGGTGAGGAACTTATGGGGCCTTTCAAGCTGCAGCAGGTGTCTGGTAGTACCATTACAAGGGCATTGTACTCAATCATAGGTCTAATAAGTGATGAGTACAAGGAGTATACCTCCTTGATCTAGATGTGAATCCCTTCATGATCAGGTGGGTGATATAGAAGGTTTTCCTAACTACTTTAGCAACATGAGTGTCAAGGTAGGCTACTGTCAAGGTCCCCAGATCTCTGATGATTCTGTGCTCAGTGGATTGCCACCTATAAGGTAGCTAGGGGTAGCCTTGTTTTTCCCAAAGGGTATGACTATGCATTTTTGGCGTTTAACTTCAGGCCATGGCTCTGGCACCAGTTATCCATTTCTGTGAGGCCCTTCTGGAGGATATCTGTGTCAGATGTGTTTTACTATGGTAGTTTGCAGTCATCTACAAACTTTGTCAGCCATATCCTGTGTTTGCTTGTACAGCAGTATAAAGTAGATGCATTACAAGAGTGGACCCAGGACTGAGCCCTGTGGGACACCACTTGTGACAGGCTTTGAGTCTGACATGGCTCCAGCAACTCTGACCCTATTACGGCAGTATAAGTTAGTACCATTACAAGGAGAATATTGATATTAAGGCAGTATAAGGTAGTACCATTACAAGGAGTATACTGATATTACAGCAGTATAAGATAGTACCATTACAAGGAGTATACTGATATTACAGCAGTATAAGGTAGTACCATTACAAGGAGTATACTGATATTACAGCAGTATAAGGTAGTACCATTACAAGGAGTATACTGATATTACAGCAGTATAAGGTAGTACCATTACAAGGAGTATACTGATATTACAGCAGTATAAGGTAGTACCATTACAAGGAGTATGCTGATATTAGGGCAGTATAAGGTAGTACCATTACAAGGAGTATACTGATATTACAGCAGTATAAGGTAGTACCATTACAAGGAGTATACTGATATTACGGCAGTATAAGGTAGTACTATTACAAAGAGTATACTGATATTACAGCAGTATAAGGTAGTACCATTACAAGGAGTATACTGATATTACGGCAATATAAGGTAGTACCATTACAAGGAGAATATTGATATTACGGCAGTATAAGGTAGTACCATTACAAGGAGTATACTGATATTATAGCAGTATAAGGTAGTACCATTACAAGGAGTATACTGATATTACAGCAGTATAAGGTAGTACCATTACAAGGAGTATACTAATATTACAGCAGTATAAGGTAGTACCATTACAAGGAGTGTACTGATATTACGGCAGTATAAGGTAATACCATTACAAGGAGTATACTGATATTACAGCAGTATAAGGTAGTACCATTACAAGGAGAATATTGATATTAAGACAGTATAAGGTAGTACTATTACAAGGAGTATACTGATATTACAGCAGTATAAGGTAGTACCATTACAAGGAGTATACTAATATTACAGCAGTGTAAGGTAGTACCATTACAAGGAGTATACTGATATTACAGCAGTATAAGGTAGTACCATTACAAGGAGTATACTGATATTACAGCAGTATAAGGTAGTACCATTACAAGGAGTATACTGATATTACGGCAGTATAAGATAGTACCATTACAAGGAGTATATTGATATTACAGCAGTATAAAGTAGTACCATTACAAGGAGTATACTGATATTACAGCAGTATAAGGTAGTACCATTACAAGGAGTATACTGATATTACAGCAGTATAAAGTAGTACCATTACAAGGAGTATACTGATATTGCATCATTATAAGGCAGTACTATTACAAGGAGTAAGACTGAAAAGAATATCATGCTAAATATATGAAAATTGTCTCAAGCTTAATGGAAAAAGCTATTTCTTCCCTATATGTTATAACTGATAGTATTCTTCAAACAGATACAGTCATAGAAAACCTGGGTCAACTATCTCTCACTCGATTATCATGTTTCTACCATAGTCAGAAAATTCTTCTACCCCTGGTTGTGTTAATTTCCAAGGAAATATCTTCAAGATCCCAAAAAGTCCTTCTACCACTGAAATCTTCCCATAACAGGCCCATCATCAAATACAATGCCTCCCTTAGTATGTGCAAGTCCAAGCATACTGCTCAACTGAAAAGGCCCTAATGATTTTTAACCAAAAAATTACAGACTAAATCCTTCAACTGTCCTGGTAGATTATCACAACTCTTCTTATGCTCAATAGCCCATCAGCACCTGTGTCTCACTTTTTGAGCCATGAAAGACCAATCATACCTGACCTGTTGCTTTGCAAAAATAGTCCCTCCACAAACACACATACTAGGGACCCAAGTCTGCAGCAACAAATAGACAAGTCTTGCTAAAGAGACAGAGTTTTAACTCAATGTATTCCCACCCTGTGGAATAAGTTACTATTACAGATCAAGCAAGACACTACTTTGTCTGCTTTAAAGGCAATGATTGGATGGGTAAACATAAATGTATCCCATGGTTGTCATGTACAGTCCTGCTTGGCTTGGGCGATGGGCACTATTAATACTTGTAAATGGTATCAAGAACTTTTAAATGTAGCTGCTTAAAGGTGTATATGACTAGGTGTATATGGTCCCTCGGATTGCTTGCCTAGGGTTGTTCCTATGTTCCTGTTCTGATTTTATTTTTACATAGGTACGCCACTTGTTTTGCATTATTCTAATTAAAGTTTTTAATTATGTTTTTAACAAAGATAGTATCTAGATCATATGTTTATTTAAAATAATTTATTTTCACTGCTTGTAATTACAGTGTCTTTTTTTCTGAAGAAGTCCTTTTACTGCTAAGGGGAAAGAGTTTAATGAATCTATTAAAGCGCTTTCTTGCTCTGCAACATGAAGATTTTTTTGTATGTGTTTGTTTTTTTTTTTTAACATGGGGTGAAGGTTATTTATGCTATAATAGAAGACAACAATGAAAAAGGAAAACCATTCTACAGGTGGTCAGCAATGTTTTATAGCTGAGTGTAATACTATGAATAAGGAGTTAGAACATATTAAGCTGGCAAAGATTACTGACTGATTGATAGGTGGCAGACATAAAGACAGAGAGAAAAATTCTATGTCACTTCATATTAAGGCCACATACACACCATGGCTAGCTAATGACACCAGCATGCTCCTTAGGAAAAGAGACAAAGCTTGGCAAACATGGCTCACCTGTAAAACCGAAATCAACTGCATCACATTCCAGCAAATTAGAAGCAAGGCTAAATATCAAATCGACCTAGATAAAAAGAACTTCTGCTATAACCTGCAAAATAAACACCAGCATAACCCCCAAACATTTTGGAATACCATAAATGCCATTCTCCACCCAGGGCATTCCATTATCCCTTTCCCCCAACTATTCACACTCTCCTATGACCATTGCAGAAGAATTCAATAAATACTTCACTGAAAGTGTACTATCTCTAATTAAAAGTAATTCCACAGAACCATTACTAGCCTCCAAACCTCTCAATATTAACTACAATTCCTTCTCCTTTCAGCCTGTTCCCACAGCTACCATTAAGAAACTACTAAAAAAACTCAAACCTTCTTCAATAGCAGCTGGCAAGTTGCCAGCTGAATATTTAAAACTAGCAGCTGAACCCATATTTTATTCAATGTCATTCCTTATTAACAGGCCCATAGCAGAGCAACATGTTCCTGCAATAAGGAAAATCACACACATTATCCCTTACACAAAGGCAGAAATTCCACAGAGCTGACCACCTACAGACCGATAGCCATTCACTCTCTACTATCTAAAATCCTCAAAAGATGTATCTAATCCCAACTGATTCATTATCTTACCTTCAATAACATGCTAGCAACATGTCAACATGGTTTTAAGCCCCATCATAGTACCACAACTATACTCCTCAGTTTCACCAATACCATCGACCAACTCAGAAACAATGGTAAAATAGTCTCTGCAGTCTTTCTAGAAATGTCCAAGGCCTCCCACCCCAAACTATTAAATACACTCTCCAAACTGAACCTCAGCCCCTCTGCACTTCAATGGTCCAGAAGCTATCTACAGGACCACCAACAATCTGTAAAATGGCTTAATGTCTTATACCCCCCTTCCCGTCACACTAGGAGTACCTCAAGGCTCAATTCTTGGGCCACTACTTTCACTATTTTTTACAAACAACCTCCACAGTGCTATCGCAATGGCTTCAACTATCCAATATGCAGATGACACAACACTTATATGTGCCGCTAATAACCTGCAACACCTCCGTGATATAACCCAAAAATCATTCTCAGATACCATGCTATGGCTCAGTTCATACTCAATAAAATAAAACTCATGATCTTCCAACCACAAGATCCTCCCCCCAGCACCTTCTACATCACAGTTAGGAATAATACTAAAATTAATGTCGATTCACAAACAAAACTACTAGGAGTAATAATAGATAACAACTTAAGATTTGACCTACATGTAGGACAAATAATTAAGAAAGTTCACAAAAAAATGTGTACTGTTTACAGAAATAAAACATATCTAACTAGCACCTCTAGGGTTGCCTTTGCTAGAACCCTTCTTCTATCAACACCTCTGTATGCTTCCCCAATTCTCATCAACCTTAAAAAGACAGATACATGCTACAATAAAATAGCTAAATTTCCAACCAACTGCCCACATCATACCCACCACTGTCACTCCTTAAAAAAACTCTCCTGGTTAGAACTCCCACAATTTATATCCTATAACCAATTAACCTTAGCACACAAACTAGTATATCAACCTGAAAAAAAAACATCCTTCTAAATATTCTCCAGCCCCATACCATAAATCAAAGTCTTTGTTCAACAAATAAATCTCTACTACATGTTCAAATCCATTAATACTGCAGAGGGCTCTCTATTTTCTCATCAAGTAACAACAAGCTGGAATTCACTGCTTCACAGCATCAGAACCAACACAAATACCAACCAATTCAAAACGATTCTTAAAAATGATCTTAATGACACCTGGTTTTGTTCTTGCACTACTCCAGGCTAACTAATTTTAATAGTTTCTGGTCATAATTGTTCTTCTTCTCTGACCACCTCATAAGCTATGCTCTCTGTCATGTGTAGATGATCTCTAACCTCATCTTTTTCTATCCAGTTCCCCTCCCTACAAACCCTTCCTCAGTTTACTTTCAGAAACTGCAATGTCTATGCTACAATAAGGAATTATATCAGATGATTGTATAATACAAATGTCAACTATAATAGCATAGAATGTAACTGCTGTTGTACTGTATGTCTTGTATATTTTTTGAACAATTTCTTACATAAGTTTTGTATAATTTCATGTGTAAGTTTTGTATAATCTCTATATGTGGAACTTGGGTCTTATCCCAGTCGGACTTTCCAGTAATTAAATGTAAAATAAAATAAAATAAATGATCTCCTTCAGAAAGATTAAACATTTGGAAGAGCTACTTAATCAGAAAGTAATGGCTGGAGTGATATCAGACCTACAGGTCTTTTTAATCAGAAATGTAATGTGTATGAATATATGACTATAATTTAAAATTTAGTCATTCCAATAATGTCAAAACCTAAAGGATTTGTAAAATATTGCATGTATGGTAGAAAGCATAATTTATCTGGCCATATCAGCATGGCATTTTCTGTACAGGCAAAACAGAATATGCATAGGCAAAACAGAATATGCAATATGCATTATAAAGTTATGTAATGGGACATTTTGATGACATCAAGAAAGATAAAGTCATTAGTCATTCATGCTTTGTCAAAACAAAAAACTATCTATTTTTTGTATCAGATGTTACAACATGTTCACTGGAATCTTAGACAGGGTAACTATAGAAAAACACGATATTACAAGAATGTAAATATTAGTTAGAACTGGATTTAATGCAGGGACCTGAGATGATGTAAATGTTAGTTAGGACTGGATACAATGCAGGGCCTAGGATAAATTGGACTGTTAGTTTAAAATATATGCTCATAGAAGTAAAGGCTAATGTTATCCTCTCCTTAATAATCTCCAATAAATCTCTCTCTTCTTTTATTGATCCAGCTGTTTTCATGCTTTAACCGTACAGCTGATTAAGAGAAGTGCACATAAGGATAAGCTCCATAGCTGCTACTAATAAATGTTCTGACTTGAGAAAGATCTTAGAGGTTTGAAAGCTTAGCAGTTTTAATATGTATTTACTTAATAAATGTTATTAAGCTGTATTTTCCATACAAGTCATTTAATTACGTACTTATTCTTGTGTAAAATAATTGACAATAATAATAATATTTAATTATATACTTATTCTTGTGTAAAATAATTGACAATAATAATAATAATTGACAATGTGTTCTTATACAAAGGGCAAAACAATACCCTTGGATTCAAAAAGGTGCTTACTGTGATTACAGTGAGCTAGTCGCTTTTTACCTTCTAGGCAGGATGCAGCTCTGAGCTCATTAATGATTAACAAAGTTGAAATCCCCAGATCAAACATCAGCTAATTAAATATCCTGCTCATAACCAGAATGGAGTCCCCTCTGGTGGCTGCATTGTAATGTGTCAAGCACACTGATAGATGTTGCATGTGTGTGCTCCTCAATGTCAGCTGTGTAGCTTGGATGGGGTGAAGGGGCAGCTGCTCTGGGTGCATTATCAGCAGATGCCATCTTGACTCCAGTGCAGTGCATTATCTGGATGCATGAATGCCAGTATTGCATTTATGGTTAAAACTGAAGAGCTTTGCACTCCGTTTATGGCCAAAACTGCAGCAGGTGGTTAGTGCTTTGTGTGAGGAATAAAAGTAGCAGCTGCTTGAAACAAGATGAGCTTCTTTTTTTAGAATAGCATAACACTCAATATGTGGGACTAAACTAGTGATGGCGAACCTATGACGTGTGAAACTGAATGAACAAAAATACAAGAAATAAGTGACCCTGCACTTATTTATTTAAACTCGACAACAAAAAAAGTCATTAATTGATGTTAATCAAATCAAATGCAGTGTATTCCATATTTTTTTCCAGTTCAATTCAAAATTACTTTTAAAGGTAGTATAATACATAGCAGCACACATGATTGGACTGTATTTTTTTAAATAAACGAATATGTAAAGAATTGTTTCTCTTTTGTTCACGGGGGGAGGGGGAACATGCCATCAGAGTCACGATAGTAATTTTCCAAATTTTTGACACGCCGAGCCCAAAAGTTTCACCGTCACTGAACTAAACTGTCCAGCCACAATGTGTAAAATGAGTGATTCAGAAACATTCATGACATGCGTGAAACTGAATGAACAAAAATACAAGAAATAAATGACCCTGCACTCATCTATTAAAACTCAGTAACAAAAAAAACTCATTAATTGATGTTAATCAAATCAAATGCAGTGTATTCCATATTTTTTCAGTTCAATTCAAAATTACTTTTAAAAGTAGTATAATACATAGCAGTGCACATGATTGGACTGTATTTTTTTTTAAATAAATGAGTCAAGATAGGCATTTTCCAAATTTTTGACACACCGAGCCCAAAAGGTTCACCATCAATGAACTAAACTGTCCCGCCACAATGTGTAAAATGAGTGATTCAGAAACATTCATGAGCTGAACCCACACTTGTGTCTTCACCATCTTAAGAGAACCAAATGTATAACATATCTATCCCAGTGGCCATGCAGAACTTTATTGCATTATGGAAGAAAGCAAGTATCATAGGTTCATAGGTTCATAGGTTCATACTAGGCTATCTGCCCTAGGGCATTTATAAGCCTAGCCAGAATGTGTATGGCTTTCGCCACCCATATTAAATTAATTTTGCTATGTCCTTTTTCAAGGTTAGTATACTGTGCCTCTGTCTAACAGTGACACAGAAGTGATACCCGGGGTAAACCTACAATCTCCCATCCACTCATCAAGATTCCTCTTGAAGAGAGTCAATGAGGGACTCTGCCTAACCTGGACTGGGATTTTATTCCAGAGTGAAGGGAGCCTCTGGGTTATGAATCTGTCCCTCCAGCATGTCCTGTTTATTTCAGTGCTGAGGTTCAAGTCCCTCGAGCGCGTAGCTCGATGGGATTTGGATTTTCTAAGGTGCATCATGTCCATTAATTCCGGGTTGAACATGGCTTTATACGTCAGGCACAGATCACCTCTGAGCAGGCGGTATGCCACTGAGTAGAGCTGGAGTTTCTTTAACCGGGCAGCATACGGCATCTGTTTGAGCCCCTTGATCCTCTTGGTGAGGTACTTTTGGGGTCTTTCCAGTTGCTGCAGGTGTCTGGTAAGGTACATCCCAAAAGAGGCATTGTACTCAATTATGGGCCTGATGAGGGATGAGTAAAGAGGCACGATGACCTCCCCTGATCTAGATGTGAATCCCTTCATAATTAGGTGGGCTATATAAAATGTTTTTCTAACCACTTTGGCCACGTGGTTGTCGAATGAGAGATTGCTATCAACTTGGGTCCCCAGGTCCCTAATTACTTCTTCTGTACTTAATGGATTACCACCTATGTGGTAATTTGTGGGCACTTTGTTTTTGCCAAAGGGAATGACTATACACTTTTTGGTGTTTAACTTGAGGCCATGGCTCTGGCACCAGTTGTCTGTTTCTATGAGGCCCTTTTGCAGGATGCTTGTGTCGGCTGGAGAGTCTATTATGGCGCCCAGTTTGCAGTCATCTGCGAACTTGGTCAGCCACAGTCCTTTCATGTTGGCCTGTACCTCCGAGAAATATATACCGAACAAGAGAGGTCCCAGGACTGAGCCTTGTAGGATGCCACTTGTAACTGGTTTGGAGTCTGACATGGCTCCAGCTATTCTAACCATGTGGATTCTGTCCTTGAGCCAGTTTGCAACCCATCTAGTTGCATAGGGGTTTATATTTAAGCTGGTGAGCTTATCTATAATGCCCGAGTGGGGTATTGTATCAAAGGCTTTTGCGAGGTCCAGGTAGGCTGTGTGGACCACCTTCCCCTTGTCAATGGCCTTGGTGACTGTTTCAAAGAAATCGACCAGGTTCAAGAGGCAGGATCTGCCCTTAACAAAGCTGAACTGGGTAGGATCCAGTGTCTGCAGGTCCCCAATATCTTTATTTATAAGGTCCATGATGATCCTTTCCATAGCTTTGCAGACCAAGCTAGTGAGACTTATGGGGCGATAGTTTCCAGGATCCGTTGAGGGACCACCTTTGTGGAGAGGGACCACTGTTGCTGTATGCCACTCTTTGGGTACATATCCTGTAGTAAGGCTGAGATTGAACAGTAGTTTTAGGTTTGGGTTTAGCTCTTCTTGGAGTTCATGTAGGATGCAGCCCGGGACACCGTCTGGTCCCATTGATGCTGTGTTTCTTGCTTTGGAGAGGGCAGCTCTTACCTGAGCATCTGAGATGTCAGGGGGGCAGCACCCTGCTGGGATAGATATTAGCCCTTTTGGTGGGGGGGGGAGAAGTTTACGCTGAACCTGTCAGCTAGGATGTTGGCAATGTCTGTGGGTTCGGTGTATTTTTGTCATTTTGGACTAATTCTGAGCAAATCTGGGAATTCCACCAGGTTCCTAACATAACTAAAGAAAGCCTTGTGATTATCCTTAGTGTCCTGTGCAATTTTTCTCTCGAAGCTGGCCTTAGACGATTTTATGAGTGCCCGTAGTTTTTTGCTAATACTGATCAGAGATGCCTTCCCTTTTTGGGATTTTGCTCTATCATGTAGTAGCTTCCTCCTTCTATTGTATAGTTTGTTTATGGCTGGGGTCCACCAGACAGGTCATCTGCCTTTGGAGGATTGGGACTTGGTTTTATTTGGGATTGCATGATCCATGCATTCCTGAAGGTGTTCATAGAATGCGTTTATAAAGGATTTTGTGGTCTGGGCCGTACTATCCACAGGCCCGGGGGCTTTGAAGGATTCCACCTTGGTTTTGAGGAGTGTGAAATTTGCTTTAGAGAAGTTTTTCACTGTGGTTTTCTGGGCATGGGGTAGGGTCGGGATGTGAATATCCAGTGAGATTAGTTTATGGTCTGATCTTACCAGTGAGGGATACACTTCTGGTCTGAAGCATAGAGTCCCCATGTTGGTGATGATCAGGTCCAGTATGTTTTCCCCTCTTGTGGGAGTGGTAACAAGTTGTTCCATAGCATTTGAGTTTATAAATTCTAGGAACCTTTGGGCTAGGGTGTTGGAGCTAGAGTAATGCTCCCAGTCTATGTTTGGGTAGTTGAAGTCACCCAATATAATAGTGTTTGGAGAGACCTTCATATTTTCCAGTGTTCTCAGGAAGGCCGAGTGGGGTTCCTGGGTTTGGGAGGGTGGTCTGTAGCAGGCTATAAACTGGAAGGCAGTTTTACCCACTGTTAGTTGCACATGGATAGTCTCTGATGCTTCGTGCTGTGCCACCAACCTGGAGGTGTGGGTATCTTTGACGAATATTGATACTCCCCCTCCTTTTGTGGTTCGGTCCAAGTTTTGGGGCTGAAAAGCATTGTATGAGGTATAACCTGGTAGTGCTGGGGTGCTCTCGAGAGCCTTGAACCAGGTTTCTGTTACTGCATAGATATCGATGTTCTACATGCTAAGGAGAGTTTCGAGTGCGTGCATCTTGAGGTTTAGACTTCTGGCGTTGAGTAGCATTACTCTTAATTTCTTATCCCTTGTGATACCAATGGAGGTGGGTTTGTCTTATGAGCCTTGCCTAAAAAAGGCACTATGGGGTAGCAAGAGCCTTTGCCAATATCCGAAAGCCCAGGGGTGACAGGTGCAAGCCGTCCCTAGCGAAGCATCGTGGCTTGTCGAGCATGTCATCCCAGGCTGACAGGCATTGGATCCCCTTTGAATGACACCAATACTTAAGCCAATTGTTAAAATTGATAATCTTGTCTTCATGCTGTGGCATCATTCTTGGTGAGGGTAAGATGCTACTCAAGGTTAGGGTCATACCGGCCTGGGCTACATGCTCAGAGATCTCCTCTATGTCTCTTATCATGTAGTCCAGGGAGGTATGTCTCAGGTCATTCACACCAGCATGGACAATGACTGAGTCATATTTGTACTTGCCTTGGAGTGACCTGAATGCTTGTGTTATGTGGCGGATCCTAGCACCCGACAGGCAGCTCACCGTGACCTTCTCCTTGTTCAGCCTGGTGAGTGGGACGTCAGTGTGCCTTATGATAGAGTCACCTATTACAAGTGTATCAGGTGTGTTGTTTAGCCTTAAGGGCTGTGACTGTTCGGCACACTGGCTTTGTGAGCTATGTGTTGCACGTGTTTTGTTTTGGGGTAGCGGTTGCTTAGGTGTCTGCTTTGGAGGTCTCTGCTACTTAGGCAGATTTTTATTTAGAGCCTCCAAGTATGTTTTTGTATGTTTATGTGTTTGGTTTGCTGTCGTGGTAGGTCTATGTGAGACTGGAATTGTAGTGAGTGTGGTTTCCTTCTCCTCCTGACTGGTTATGCCAGTACTGAGTTGAGAGAGCTTAGCCTCCAGTTTGGCTATATGGTTGCATCTCTCACATGTGTTGGAATTTGTTGGGAGGAGGAGAGGGTTGTCTGTGTACATGAGGCAGTTCTAACATTGTCTCAAGATTCCCAGATTCACCAGCTGGACTGGAGAGGAGATTGACAACTGACCTTTGGACATGCTAGAATAGTATTGGGAATTTCTTTATAATTGAAAAAATGGCCAATGGGGAGCAAGGTACTCCAGGGGGAGTTTGTGAGGGTGTAGTGCTTTTAATTTTTTAGTGCTGACTTATATAATTGCTTTAGTGAGCAAGAGCCAGGTAACTTAAATGCAAAAATGACAAACAGTAACTTTCTTTCAAGTGAAACAAGGAAATAAGTACAGTAAGCAATGCAGATATCACTATGGATCCACAGAAGCGCTGAAAAGCCGCGTTTTAGGTGGAATTAGCTTTTCAGGGAAATAACAAGCATACAAACAAAACTAGATTCAGCAGGCCTGGATCTAATCTATACTACAGCAAACAAGGTGTACCAATTACAGTAAGAAATAGTTCAAATATGCAGGCACCATAAGCCTTTAACCAGAAATTCCCAGCTCAGAAGGGCAGAGTCCAGCCTCTTCTCCCACAAGAGTGCAGACCATGAACCTTCTTAATGTAAAATAACTGGCCTGAAGCCCTGGTGCTTAAACCAGAACTAATACACTTTTAGAATAACAGACACTGAGCCCTCAATCAGCAATTCCCAACTTAGAAGGATGTAAGCTACCTGTCCTGCCACCACAGTACAGGCCACAAACGTTCCTAATGTAAAACAACTGGTCTGAAGCCCAAGTGCTTAATCCAAAAGGCTTAGAATAAGTTACACCAAGCAGTAATAAATACAACTGAGTACTTTTAAGATGACGCAAAAGCAAAATAAAGTAGGAAAAAACACAAATACAGTAAAAGCAGATATTTTTTTTTTTTTTTTTTTTTTTAGTGGAAAGAGAGAAAGGAGTAGTAGAAACTAAGCTGATTGGCCTATCATTGAAGAGAAACCCTGAACACCTGTGTGAAGTTGATTTGAAGGGAGAAAGGCAGCAGTAGTAACTGTGGAAGATAGTTTAGATATGTTATTCACTGTTCCTTTATCTTATTGCTCACCTAAAGTGTTCTTTGGTCAAATCCATGCCACAGAACTACTTACAGACAGCATTAAAAGGCACCACACCATTTAAATATATTTGTTTCACAAACACAGTGAATTGCACAGAGAACTACTTTACAACATAGTCATGAGGTGGGTCTAACACTGGTTTTGAGTGAGTATGAATAACTACAGCATGTGAACAGGTAGCTGCACAACACTGGGTCTTGTTTAAAACCACTATACTGTACTATCCTGTACTGGTGTGGGTGTTATGGAGGCCCAAGAAATGATCGAGCTGCAGATGTAATGCTGACATATTACAGCATGTCAGGCTATGCTGACTACTGGCAGCAAGGTATCTGCCACTGCTACACTCAGCCATGGTATGTAACAGTGTACATGTGTGTCTGTACTGGGAAAGCATGCCAGCTGGACAGATAATGCGTGTCAGTCAGAATGTTGCTGATGGACTACATAGTTGTACTAATGTTTAATGGGGATTTATTTTCTGTGGGGGCATCATGGTGGGGTTACAATATTTGTGCAATATACATGGTTATCCAACTGTGGCAAAGTCCTGTGCGTACTTTTTCCCATTTTGTGTCATTGGAATTCTGTTAATTGTCTAGGCAGAAGTAAAAAAAAAAATACACGTTGCTATTTGAAAAGTGAGAGAAAACATGTATATGTAGTTTTGAGGCCATATCTGGGTTAGGAAATGCAGAAGGACCACCACCAAAGACAGATTTTACAGATGATCTTAGTGCAAATGTAATTTGCTTTTTGGATGAAGCACTACATATACACATTTTCTGCTGCTCACATTGATTTGCTTCTAGCTTTGCCACTATAGGCTAATTATATTCTATCTGTCTACATTTTGATATCTTACTAATCTAGATAAACACATACATGGTGCAAATATATTCCAAGTGAAAATATACTGACAGACTTTGCCATTATCTTTCACACTGCAGTTTATTCTAACTATGTAACCATTAAAATGAAAATCAAAATTCAGATCTGAATAAAATGAAAATGCTATTCCAGCTCTGTACCTCAAGAGGGCACACTTTGCATATCTTTTGTGGAAATTGCAGCCTGCTCAGTTAAAAATCCTGCAGTCTTGAATCACTGTCTAGTAAATGACATTTTCCTACTCCAGTGAAGCAAAACCTATAGCTCAGTGTAGTTGAGTGCCAAGGCATTTATACCTACCAAATAGCACCATTCGCTGGACTGCACACTAAAAACTTAGCATTCAAAGGGGAAAATTGTTGATGCGCTTTCTGTAATTAATCATGCACAAGGTATACACACATATCTAAGCAAGCTACTGTAGATAGTATCTATAGCTGTAGCTTTATAAACTATATTTATATCTATATCTATAGCTGGAAGTCATAGGCAAGAGTTGTGTGTCTGCAATACTAATTTTTGCAGAGTTTATTGCACAAGGTGCTACAAAGCTAATCAGACAGGCATTAAAAAGTATTGATGGTCTAAGTAGAGAATGTCATAATTACAGAAAGTAGTGCTAATGGGAGAAACAGTACTTAAGTTACTCTACAGCTGCAGCAGTGCTATAGCAGGGTATATGACCGACATAATGGATGTCACAGTGAAATTAGTCTATCACAATAAAGTCAGTATGTTTTTGTGTGCATAACATAGTGCCACAGAGCTGCATCGCACACTGATCCAATACAAGAAGAACTGCATAGTGGTCAGCAAATAGCTGCACCACACACTCATCCAGCACAAAAAGGACTGCATAGAGGTCAGCAGATTGGCCATTGTGGGTTTGCATGACAAGATGTCAACCCTGTTCATCATATAACTGGGGAGGAAATGGTGTAGAACTTAGCCTACACAAAGTATAGGTCCCTCTTGTAGTCTCAGCACTACCAGCACAGTCCTGTCAAATTAACCCATTCCCTTCCCTAATAAAACATACAGTAAGAACCTGCTATCATGAAGAGGCAGTTTCCCATCATCTTGCTAGCCAACCTGATAGACATGAGCATCCTGAGGCAATGTAGCAATTGTCTCATATATACACTGACAGCGGGTCTATATTAGAGCATCAAGGTTTAAAACCTTTGAATGATCTAATATCAAACCCTATCGGACTGACAGCTGAAAATATCGAAACAACAGAAACTCAAATTCTTTCCTAGGGAAAGATTTTGGTTGTCCGTTTCTGTTGCTTCAATATTTTCAGTGCTGTGGTGGAAAGTTACGGGTTGGGTTCAGGTAAGTGTGCGATTGTGTGGATGTGAGGGTTATGTGAGTTAGGGTTAGGGAGCGGGTGAGGTGAGTGTGCGATATTGACGGACCTTAGGGTAAGTGGATAGTTAGTGGTGTGTGTATAGTTTAGTGTAGGATTATTTGTAAGATTTTAGGTGTATGTGTGTGGATTGCTGTTTGTTTGGTGTGCTTGTGTTGTGTGTATGTGATTTGGAACAGCGATTTTTCCTAGGAAAATAATCGCTGTTCTGACAGTTTGAGATTGTAAGCTTTCGCTTACATAGGGTCGATTAATCACTGTTCGCTTCTTTAAGCGGTCGGTGATCTAATATAGACCCACTGACAACTACTTACTTTTTAAATAAGCATATACTTTACGTGAGAGATGTAGTTCATAGGTTCATAGGTAGGTACTAGGCTATCGGCCCTAGGGCCTATACAAGCCCAGCCAAAAAGGTACCCTGGCTTTTGCCACCCAAGAAAATTATTATAGGTTCATAGATAAATAAACAGCCTTTCCAAGGCTCAAACCCAGGTCCCTGCATACCATACCTTAAGTAATTGACCACTAAGCCATGTCAGATAGTTGCACTATGAAATTGAAGGCAAGACTCTCACATAAGGACAAATCAAATGGCAAACAGGATGTCAGCACACACACACACACACACACACATACACACACACACACACACACACACACACACGCACTTCCCACACTAAATAAGCCCACAACACATAAACCCGCATATGCAGAGGATCACAAAAATCAGAGGCCTCCCAAATAGAAACCACCTACACACATAATGCAAAAAACAACCACAACACATAATAACCCACACACACCAGTGTCTCAACAAACAAGCCCGTAAGGCATAACACCACAAAACCAAATGTACTGCTCATAGGTGACTCCAAGCAGGACAAGGAGTGGGTTATGGTTAGCTGCCTGTCATGTGCCAGGATCCATCAGGTCAGTCAAGCACTCAACTTACTCAGCCACAAGTACTGGTATAACTCCATCATAGTCCATGTGGGGTGAATGACTTTAGATGGACCTCACTGGACTATATGAAGAGAGGCATGACTGAGCTCTCAGATTATGTGTCACAGGCAGGTGTAATCCTAGCTTTAAGTAACATTCTACCTTCTCCAAGGATGATGCCACAATACAAACAAAAATTGATTGACTTTAACAATTGGCTTAGCTTCTGGTATCAGTCCAAGGGATCC
The DNA here is from genome assembly GCF_019279795.1 of Protopterus annectens. NCBI lineage: Eukaryota > Metazoa > Chordata > Ceratodontiformes > Protopteridae > Protopterus > Protopterus annectens. The sequence goes on along the minus strand of NC_056733.1, from coordinate 1,168,464,025 downwards.
AATATCTGTCAGCCTGGGAAGACATGGTCGAGAGGCCATGCTGCTTTGCCAGAGATGGCCTGCACTTGTCTTCTCCAGGCTTTTAGATACTAGCAAAGGCATTAGCTACCCCTATTGTACCTTTTTTAGGCAGTCTCAAAATAACCAACCTCCCAACATAACAAAATTCTTTCTAGATAAACTCAGTGTAATGCTGCTTAATGCAAGGAGTCTAAGTAAGAAACTGCACTATCTGGAAGCACTCCTCACTTTGGAAGAAGCTGACATCTGTGCAGTAACAGAGACATGGTTTAAAGGCATGGAAAGCATCCCAGCCATGCAAGGTTACAATGCCTCCCATATGTTCAGACTGCAAATAGAGCATGAAAGAACCAAAGGAGGAGGTGTATCCTTCTTCATTAAGGATAAGTACACCTCAAGACTGGTCAAACAGTATGACTGTCTTTAGTTATTCCATGTCCAATTAACTATATGCAAAACCTCCTACCACATCAGTATAGTTCCCCCAACATGAAAGAGGAAAGCCATATCGCATACCTGGACTTACTGGAGTCAGTTACCATACAGCCCAACACCTTACTCATGGGTGATTTTAACTATCCTACCATCAACTGGAAACATACACAATCACAAACATGCTGGCTCAGATGTTCTTGGACCTTGTCAATACAAATGCTCTGGAACAGCTAGTCAGCACACCCACATGAGGCTGAAATGTCCTGGACATAGTATTCACTAACATGGGAGACCATTACCCACCTCCCCACCCCACCCCAATGTGATGTCCTTCCTGGTAAGATCAGACCATAAAACAGTCTCATTCAATGTAACTATAAGACCAGGTAATCTATCAAGCTCAAAAAATGCTTAAGAATTTTTCTAAGACAAATTATATCCTACTAAGGGATGGTATGAGAAATTGCAAACCCCCCTCAAATGCAAATAACATAAACTCCTTTGAAGAGGTGTACACCAATGCCCTGTATAGCCACTTTAGCAGTTGTATATCATCAGCTGTACTTGACTGGATTAAAACCAGGTCTTGCCAAAAAACAAGCCACCCTGTAGAATCCCTAGCATAAACAGGCTCTACAACAACAGAAAGAAACTAATGTCCAAGAGCAAGAGGGAACTGGCTAAGCAGCAGAAGAAATCTCTCTCTAACCTAAACAAACAAATTGGAAATCTTGGCAAGTCCTTCAAAGCTAATTACAAAGCTAAAATAGCCTCCCTAGCTAAGGATAATCACAAGGCATTCTTTAACTAGATCTGAAATCTAAAAGGGAATACCCAGCTATGCACTGAACCGGTTGTGGATGGTACCACCCATACTTAACCAGAGGTAATAGGCAACATGCTAGTTGACAGATTTGGAGCAAACTTCTCTCCCCATCCCCTCCAGCCACCCCCAAAGTACACCTGCCACCATTCTTCAGCCTATTATCTTAAGAGAGCAGGTCATCTTGGTGCTCTCCAAGGCCAAAAACATGCCATCATCCCAGGTTGCATTTTAAACAACTTAAAACATGACCTAGCAGACCCCTTTGGATCCCTGTTTAACTACAGCCTGCAAACTGGCTGTGTTCCAGTAGAATGGACAACAACAGCAATCCCTCTGCACAATGGAGGACCATCAACCGACCCTGAGATTTATAAGCCCATAAGCTTGACTAGCCTCATCTGCAAGGCCATAGTAAGAATCTTTATGGACCTTATTAACTCATTCACTCCAGCGGAGCTTAGGAAGTTTGCACTGTAACTTCCAGTGGGCAGAGCCTAAGCCTTTTGACAGAATCAAGTTATGTGCTCACATTTCAAATAAATATTCATATTTCTGGAACCACTGGGATTGTAAAATAAGTATAACTGGCAAACTCTTCAGCACCAACTATTTTTATAGTGGTAGTATTCCTTAGGTTCTAAGCCTTAAACTGAATTTTATAAGTCACAGTAAACACAGTAACTATTACATTTGTAATATTTTGTAAACAACTTAAAACATCTCAGCAACCACTCATTACACATACTGTCAGCATCATTTTATCCAACTAACTGAGAGCTGTCATATGAGATTAATGAGTTCTGTCTGTGTTACTTGGTTGTTGAGATACTTAGAAAAATGTGAAAATTATATCTATATAAATTAATATCATATAAGCAACAGTTAATATCTATTTACCTACACTAGACAGAGGTCAAATATTAATGCAGTTGAGCTTGCTACTAAGCTTTAAGATGAAATCTTTTAAAACCTTGTACATAGCACAGTTTTGAAATTACTGATGCCAATATGAACAAGCAATATTTGACGCCTAGAGGAATCAGCAGGAGATAACTGCAGATGCACCTGGAGCCATCACTCGGATGTAATGAGTTAACAAGGACATAGGTAATCTCCAAACTATGGACCCAACCCAGTTCAGATTTGTTAAAGGTAGATCATGACTGTTCATAGGTTCATAGGTAGGTACTAGGCTATTGGCCCTAGGGCCTATATAAGCCTAGCCAAAAGGTACCCTGGCTTTCGCCACCCAATAAAATTATTTTCCTGTGCCACTGTCGAACAGAGTCACAGAAGTGATTCCCCGGGGTAAATTTCCAATCTCCCATCCAATCATCAAGATTTTTCTTGAAGAGTGCTAATAAGGAGCTTTGTTTGATATAGATAGGTAGTTTGTTCCAGAGTATGAGAAGTCTCTGGGACAGGAATCTATCCTTCCAGCATGTTCTGTTTATTGTGGTGAAAATGTTTAGGTCCCTAGAGCATGTAGCTCGAAGGGATTGGGATTTCTTTAAGTGGAGCATGTCCAAAAGCTCTGGGTTTGACATAGCTTTGTGTGTTAGCCAGAAATCGCCTCTGAGTAGGCGATATGCGAAGGAGTAAAGCTGCAATTTTTTTAGATGGTCTGCATAGGGCATCTGTTTGAGACCGGTAATCCTCTTTGTGAGGTATTTCTGCGGCCTTTCCAGTTGTTGTAGATGTCTTGTGAGGTACATACCAAAAAGGGCATTGTACTCTATAATGGGTCTAATGGGTGACAAGTAGAGGGGAACAATGACCTCTTTTTTCCTGGATGAGAAACCTTTTGTTATGAGGTGTGCCACGTAGAAGGATTTCCTGACTACTGTGGCAATGTGATTATCAAAGGGGAGACTACTGTCCACCTGTGTCCTAAGGTCTCTTATCACACTTCCAGTGTTAAGTAGACTACAGCCTATGTAGAAGTTTATGGGTACAGAGTTTTTACTAAAAGGGATGACAATGCACTTTTTGGCATTGAGCTTGAGGCAATGGCTTTGACACCAGGCATCTGTCTCAGCGAGGCCCTTTTGTAGGATGTCCACATCTTTTGGAGTTTTGATTATGGCTCCTAGTTTGCAGTCATCTGTGAACTTCATTAGCCAAAGACCTTTTGTGTTAGCCTGTACTTCAGAGAAGTAGATACCAAACAGGAGAGGACCCAGGACTGACCCCTGTGGTACTCCACTTGTCACTGGTCTGAAGTTGTATTTGGAGTCTGCTACTTTCACAGTGTGGGTTCTGTCAGTGAGCCAGTTGGCAACCCATCTTATGACATAGGGATTTATACCTAGTTTAGTGAGTTTATCTATAATTCCAGAGTGGGAGATGGTGTCAAAAGCCTTGGCGAGATCTAGATAGGCTGCATGAACCACCTTACCCTCATCTACAGCTTTGGTGACTGCTTCAAAGAAGTCTATCAGGTTTAGGAGACAAGATCTGCTTTTTACAAACCTGAACTGGGTGGGGTCCAGAGTTTGGAGATTACCAATGTCATTGTTTATAAATTCCATGAAGATATGTTCCATAGCCTTGCAGACCAGGCTCGTCAGGCTAATGGGGCAGTAGTTTCTGAGGTCCATGGTGGCTCCCCCTTTGTGGAGTAGGATAATTGTTGCTGTGCGCCATTCAGTGGGCACATAGCCTGAAGTGAGGCTATGATTGAACATGGTACTTAGGTGAGGTGCCAGTTCATTCTGTAGTTCATGTAGAATGCAGCCTGGGATGTTGTCAGTTCCCATGGATGCTGTGCTCTTGGCTTTGGAGAGTGTGTTATTTACCTGTGCAGCCGTGATTACAGGAACTTTGCATTCTTCCGGTATAGAGAACATGGTTGACTTCTTCAAGAAAGTCACCAAGGCCCTGGACGAGGGAAAGACTGTGCATAGTGCCTGTCCTGACCTAGCCGAGGCATTTTACACAATCCTCCACTTAGGTATTATAGAGAAACTCTCCTAACTGGGAATTAACCAGGTACATTACCAGATGGATAGCCAACTGGCTCACCAACAGGACACATACTGTCAAAGCGGGTAACTTCACCTCTAGTAAAAGACCTGTCACCAGTGGCATACCACAGCATTCTGTGCTGCACCCCATACCATTCAGAATTTATTTCTAATTAGTCCAGGCAAACTTGAATGCCCTGTTGCTGACCTTGTTCACTGAAGACTGCAAACTGGGAGCAATCGCTGAGTCCCCCAAAGATGTTAATAAACTGCAGACAGGGTTAAAACTGGCAAATGACTGGTGGCAAAGCCACAGATTAAAGCTAAATACAAAAAAAAATGCATTAATCCCTTTGGGAAAGCTGACATCTCTGCTAATTACATTATAGACAACACCCCCCTAACTGTAAACCCAGTGGTACATGATCTGGTACTAGGTTGATAGCAATCTGAACTCTAACCACCATGTATCCGCAGTAGTAAGGAAATCCTTCTATGTGGCACATCTTATAAGTAAAGGCATTGCATCTAGATCTAAGGATGTTATAATTCCATTATACTTGACCCTCATCAGACCAATAATTGAGTACAATGCTCCCTTTTGCATGTACCTCACCAGATACCTGCAACAACTGGAGAGACCATGGAGGTATCTCACCAAGAAACTACAGAGTACACAAAACAAGTCTCAATCAAAAAGACTGAAAGCCCTGTCACTGTATTCTGTTTCCTACAGGTTGCTAAGGGGTGACCTGTGCCTGGTTTACAGGGCAGTCACTGACCCACCCCTGAAGGAAATGCTACACATTCATAAATCAAACTGCAGGAGGGTCACTCACTCCAGGGATCTTAATCTAGCCTCTGACATGAACAGGTCATGCTGGAGAGATAGATACATATTCCAGAGACTGCCACTTCTCTGGAACAAGCTTCTAGTTCACTTGACCCTCATCAAATGCAATCTAGATCAGTGGATAGGTGACCACAAATCCACTCCTGGAGTGGTGCCTTTGTCCCTTCTGGACAGAAAAAAGCAAGTATTAACTATCATAGACCCTTACCTCTGTGAACTTCACTCACCTAACCACTGACAATTAGGACAACTCAGGATAACTATGGCTAGGCTTGTAAGGACTCTAGGGCTATTAGCCTGGTAACCTACTATGAACATATAACAGCAGGAAATGGGAGTACAGAAAACAGAAGAGAAACATACAATGGCAACTATATGGCATGAAAGCCAGGGGAGAAGGAATATTATTTCTCCCAAAGAAAGAGCCCCTTTTGTAAGTTTTACAAAAGAAGTGGGGGTAGGGAAAGTAGTGAGAGATGTCTGTAAGTTGCATAGCAGGGGCAAATAGACAAACACAGATTACAGACCCAGTCAGACAGGGATGATATAAGCACAAAAAGTTGGGAGAACAGTAGATGAACACAAGCATAAACAGACAGAATGGACAAGTGGTAATGGGGATGGTTGGAAAACAAGCAAGAAGTCGGGAATGACACATAAGGGAGACAGCACTCCATGATGGGGATCAGAACACCAAGATGGGAAGAGGGTAGGGTCTTGGCATGATTGGATGTCAGGCAGCTCAAGGAGTATCAAACTGGCATCACTCACCTCAGTGGGTGATATAATTGGCTGGTTGTTCACCCAGAGGCCTGATAGGCTGTGTGAACCACATTTTCAAGTTGATCATCTTGCTACCAGCACACACTGGCAGCCAACAGCATCTACAGAAGACAACATGAGACCAGAGCAGACACCTCTTTCAGAAAAGCCTTTGGCCACTCCAGAGGACTGGTCATAAATGGCACAAGTGACTTCTCCAGGTCACCTCCAGTAATGTAGTCATCATCCCACTGCTGGGAAGCAGGCTTGGCAGCCACTAGACAAACAAGCACCAGATGCATTGACCAGCACAGCCCAAGGTGACCATGGACTCACTTCCTCCTCTTACACAGCTGGACCTGTAGAATGATGACACAACAGGAGAAATATTATTCACATATTCTACAAATGCATTTGTGGGTATATAGTGGACTGGCCCAGATGTCATACAAACACACCCACCAGGATAGATAATCCCTCTTTCTGCAAACCCAATAATGTTTAGCTATCCTTCCTGTGCTGCTGGAAAACAAAGTCTGTACTCCTAAGAATACACATGCAACAGTTAATAGAAGATAATAATACAGAAATAAAAGTGCTTAATGAACCCTTCAGGCTCAGTCACCTGAACCTCTGACCTCACTGATATAGCAGTTCTGGGTGGCACTGCTTCAGATCACCGTACCACTGCCAACATGGCTTACCAGCATGGATGATGCCAGTGGTATGTGCCTGGTACCTACTTTCCATGATGGGCCATCATACTGATGCACCGAGTGGCCTCTACAATTCCTGGGAAGAAAGAACATGAAAATCCTGCTCTCCCTGGTACACCATACTGGAGACTTGCATTTCACAATGTTTGTAGTAGTTATGGCTACTCACTCAAGTCTGTTTGAAGAGCAAAATGTTAACATTGTGCAAATGGCCACACATTTATGGATCACATGTACTACAGTGATGCATCATGGAGCTAAGAATGGATAGAGTACTAAGCCATGGAACCATGTGTATTCAAGTGCTCTGTTCAGGTGTACACTGATCACATGTTTCATGATCACTGTAATTTGCATGGCTAGTGCCAGCACAGTTAGGTGGAACAGTGCACTACTACAATGATTTACAGACAGTGCTACAAAGTAGCTTCATTAGCATAACTGCCATTCTAATTGGTTCTTCTCAGCATGAGTGCTCTGTTTTACATAATATTGCTCAGTACCATACAGCTGTGGAATAGAACAATTTCAGTAAATATTCTGCAGATTTGGAGCTTTCCAAAGTTATGAGAGGAGTGCTACCCCCTATTAAACCTTAGTAAGAAGAAAGTACCCTGTGGTGGATGTCAGTGACTGTGAGATAGATGTTGTTGGGTATTTGTAACTGGCATATCTATCAACTGCCCAGATTTTCACAATGGCTTGATACTGTACCATGTGATACTGAATCATTTGCCAGTGGCTATAGATGGGGGCAGAAGTTATATACTGGAACTTTCAGCAGGACAAGCTGCAAGTGTTATAAGTGATATAGGGTTCTAGAGTCATTCATTAAGGCATGGCTACAATATGTAAAAGGTGGGAGGCTGAACAATAGCAGTAACTGCAGCTGATAAGTCCATAAAGTTGATGCAACTGTTCCCATGGCCACAGTATATAAATGGGAGGAGGGTATGCATACCAATAACTGCAGCTAATAAACAGGTGTATCATTTTGGGGGAGGCTGTGGCCATAGGACTGGGCATTTACACACACTGATTGATTCTTTTAGCCCACAAGTGTGTAGGCCCTGGCATGGCCACCCAAGATTAGCAGCACATGGAAAAGTTCACTAACCAAGGCAATAAGATGGTACTGCAGGATCACTGCACACATTGCATGTACTTCTTGGGCAAAGGTGCATTATCAGGAACAAATTTGTCAGGGATTGATGCGGAACGTGAATGCTGGGTGACCATAGTAGGTCTCTATAGGTGGTTTGATGAGATGCTTCACCATCCAAAGGAAAAGGCATGGGAAATTGTGACAGACATGTCTACCATGGGGGGGGTGGACCTTCAACAACAAAGCAGCTCACTGAGGTTGTGGAGAGTTTGGCCTCATGTATTGGCCAGGTAGTTTGGTTCCCTCATATCAAGGAATGGTTTGAATGTGGAAGCAGGGCTGGTATGAACCACCTGTGTGTCAGATGTGTGAAACAGGTTAGTAATGTTCATTACAGTGCAATATAGCACACTCCCACTGCATGTTTAAAGGGAAGTATTGACTAAGGCCTGACTGCACATATGTCTCTCCAGGTATCTCTGGTCTGCAACTGCGACAACCTGCACGACAAGGTATGTCTGATAGGGTCTACTTTGGAAGGCCAAAATACCACAACACCAAATTTCATAATCCCAAGATGAGAAGGCCAACAACATCGGAAAACTGACGTCCTGACTGCAAACTCCAGGTAAGTAACCACTTCGCGACCATCTTGAACTTGCTCCCTACCCTCACAGTAGTGCAACCCCGGAGTTGGTAAATTTAGTTAGAGGGGTATGGAGGGGTGAAGCTTTTCACACTGGTGGGTTTAATTTGCTTCGGGTTTAATTTTATATTTTTTGGGCAAGTGTTACTTACTTGGAGTTCACAGTCGGTGTTCCAGGACATCGGGTTTCTGATGTTGTTGGCCTTCTAGTCTCAAGATTGTGAAAGTCAGTGTTGTGGCATTTCAGTCTTCTGAAGTAGATCTATCTGATAATGTATGCTGTAGCTGTATTCTAATATGTAGCACTATGCATGTCATGGTGTTAGAGGGATATGCACGTGTGTGATCATATAGTGATGTCATGTGAACTTGTTCGTGCTTTCACAAGTTCTACTGGTGAGGGGTCTAGCACAACATATCAACATATGTCCGATGCTAGTAGGGCATCTGTGGCTAATGATGACAAAAGCATGCATATAGTATCACTTCATGACATAGTGACATTGTCTGCAACATTACAGGGAGAAGAGTTATCTACATTCCCAATTACAGAGGCCTATGTGGAAGTACAGGCTCAACATACAGCCTGATCAGGGCACAATTGACATCTGGTACCCAAGAGTCCCTTATGGGCTCCACCTGAGTCCCCAACACACACAGCATCCAGTATGTCTCCTACAGATGAGGTGCGCATATGCACCATAGGGCATAGATGTGGAGAATTAGGTGCTACTGTGACTACAAGACCACACCTGATAATGCTATTGGCATTTGGCAATAACCATTGGATTTGAACTTACCATAACAGTAGATGTTTGAATGATCACTGCTGTAGTAGCCTTAGCTATATGGGTTACATCCTGGCAAGGATATAACAGCCGACCAGCTTCCAAAGCTTCAGGGCACCTTCCACGCACCAAAACTGTTAAGCAGCTTGAGCTGAGCTGAATAAAAGACAAGTTTGGGAGTGAAGCCCTTCAGAGCTTTCCTGCCAGCAGAGAAAGGGAGGCTGAGCCCTAAAAGGACAAGGCTAGGAATAACAAAAAAATAAATGTCCACACCCTAGCATAAGAAACGCACCAAAAAACAAGGGAGATGGAGGTAGGGAGCAGCTACTGCAACAGTGATAATTTGAATACCTACTGTTATGGTAAATTCAACTTACACAACTGTACTATGCTCTGCATATTGATCACTGCTGCATAGCCTTAGCTATCTTGGTAGATTACCATAGCTAATTAAATTTGAGAGGTGGAAGGAGAAGTGTCCAGGAGCCCATTCATGATCTAGACCTAGAGAAGGAATCCAGCTTATAGTGCTTTACAAAAGTATGTACAGAGGACCAAGAAGCAGCTTCTAGATTACTTTTAGAATCCAATAATTTCCAAAAAGCCATAGAAGAAGCCAAGGTTCTTGTACAGTGGGCCTTGATCCTGTTTAAATAGATTTGTCATGCTGAGTATAACAAAAGGTAGACAACCATTTAGAAATAGTCTGTTTTGATACCTGTTGTCCCTTCTTCTTACCTTCACAAGAAATGAACAATTGATCAGATGATCTGAAATATTTAATTTTGTCAAAATAGTACCCGAGTTGTCTATGGATATCCAAGGTATGGAGTATCCTTTCTCCCTCATTTTTAGGCTCAGGAAAAAAAATGGAGAGGTGGATAGTTTGACTTAAAGTAAACTTGGACACCAGTTTAGGTACAAAAGAAGGATTAGTTCTCAAAGAAACCCTGTCCTTGTGGAAAATGAGGTAGGGTTGACTCACCATAAGAGCTTGCAACTCAGATACCCTTCTTGCAGAAGTCAAGGTAATCAATAAAACTGTTCTCTAGGTTAAGAACTTGAAGTCAGGCAGATTACCTAGTTGAAATAGAGCAAGTGTTAGTTTCTCTCACACTAAATTGAGATCCTAAGGAGGGGCCATAAGTTTACTTGGAAGCCTATTACACAAAACCCCTTTCAAGAAGATTTTGACATGTGACCGCCTAGAAAGAGTAGGATCCATGGACAGACATGCTGAAATGGCTGATAAATGAACCTTGACAGAGGAATAAAAAAGGCCACAGCATAGTAATTCACACAAATAAGATGGTTCAGAGACTTCAGTGCCTTGATCAAGGCAAGCAACGTCTTGATATTTATGAGCTTTCATCTCTCTTTGGTATCCCACACCCCATGCACTTTCATCTCTCGTGAAACTGCTCCCCAAGCAAAGTTTGAAGCATCAGTGGTGACTGACTGCTTTGGAGCATGGGGAGAGAAGGGGAGAATCTGTTGTCTCCAATAAGTGATATCTTTTCTGACAAATCCCAGTACTGGGATCTGAAAACATAAATGATGTTGATGTTGGGACCAAAGAGATTTTAGATACCACTCTATCTTTCTCATGTGGAGTCTTGCCAGGGCTATCATGAGAGTCATAGATGCCATGAGACCCAAAACACTGACATATTCCTTCTTAGTGACTGAAGACTGAGTGGAAAACCTTAGAAACAGATCTAAATAAAGATTCTGGTTTTCCTGTCGAAGAAAAGCTCTTTGAACTGAGGTGTAATATGACATCCCAGGAACACAATCCTGTGTGAGGGAGTCAAGAAAGACTTTTGAATGTTCTCTTGGGATCCCAGCTTGTGCGGGATATCTCTCACCTAAGACAGAGAGAGATTCTTGACATTCTGAAAAAGACTCTGCAAAGATAAGCAAGTTATCTAAATAAGGAAAAATGTGGAAGCCCTGTAATCTGCAATGGACTATAACTGGAGCTAGTCACTTTGTGAACACTCTTGGTGCAGTGGATAGTCCAAATGGTAAGGCCAGGAACTGATAATGTGATCCAGATGCACAAGACCTTATGAAATGCCTAAAGTCTGGATGAACAGGAATACAGTGAGAAGTATCTTTTAAGTCTAGTGTTACCAGAAAAAGTGAAAGAGGTAGAAGAAGCAACAGGTTGTGAAGTGATATAATTTTGAATTTGGGCACTATTACAAACAGGTTTAGGAAAGAAAGATCCAGAACTGCTCTCCAAGAATTTTATTTATTTGGCACTAGAAACATTCCTGAATAAAACACCTTACCCAGCTGAGAAGGAGGAACTGCTTATATCACTCATTGGGACAGTATGCGATGTAGAACAGGTGGAAACAAAAGAGTCTAATTTGTAAGATGAGGAATGACCTCCTGGAAAACAGGAATTTCTTCCCACTGCCATCTGTAACCCTGATTAATGATGTTCAGAACCCATTTGTCTGAAATATGTTGACAAAGAGAACAATGGAGATTCAGACTTTCTGGAAGAGAAATACAGCCAGGGTGGAAGGGGTTCACAAGGTCTCTTGAATAGCTATTCAAACTTATTGGAGTGTCCTTGGTTTTGGGAGGTTTGAGATGTCTTTTTATAAACTCTCTGCCACTTTTTAAAAATTTGTTTACCTGAATTTTGTTGAGATTGGTTATTTATGTATTTATTTTTGGCAAAACTAGTTGAGGAGACAGAAAATTCATCCCTTGAACAATTTGGAAGAGTAAGGCTGAAAATCTTCCTGGATCAGCTTGCCCCTTTCAACACACGTTTTGATCACATTTGCAATAGAGGGGGACAAACACTAAAACTCTAGCCAAGGAAGGATTTAAAATATCATTTTAACATAATCTGTATGGTTCTGAGAATGCAGCCATGTAAACCTCCTCAAAACACTATCAGTGGTCATAGCCTTGAAGAAGTATTAACAGAGAAGTGACATGCAACAGAAAAAAACTAAATTATTTAAAGCAGATTTTTCTTCACAAGAAGAAACTGTAAATACCTTTAACACTTTCTTCACAAACATCATACAAACTCTAGCCAATCAACTAGCTACAGACAACTCTGATCTACCTAACTCCTCACCTCATACATGGCCAGCATTCCAACTACAACCTATCCCTACCTCTTACATCCAAAAACCTGTCCACAAACCTAAGCCTTGCACCCCCTCTGCCGATAACTTACCATCTGAATACATACAGCAAGCAGCTAAAGTAGTTGCCTATCCTATATCCATCCTGATAAACTGTACCATAACTGAAGGAACCATTCCAGATCTCTGGAAAATCTCCCACATTATTCCCTTGCACAAAGGAGGTAACACTAATGACTATTCTAACTACAGGCCTATAGCTCTCCTTTCTCCATTAGTCAAGATTATGGAAAAATGTATTCACCATCAGCTAATGAACTACTTACTTCAACATAACATTCTAGCAAACTGTCAGCATGGCTTCAGGCCTTTTTATAGAACCATCTCAGCTCTCTTATCCTTCATCAACACCAATAATAATAACCGTAATAATAGCACCCTCTCATCAGCACTCTTCCTCGACCTGTCTAAAACCTTTGATATGGTTAACCATCTCTTACTCATAAACACTCTGTCATCCCTCTCTCTTGACACCAAAGCAATTCTCTGGTTCAAGTCTTAGCTTAGCAATAGACAGCAAGCAGTTCTTTGGGAGAATCAACTATCATCTCACCTTCCTATCTCCCTGGGAGTCCCTCAAGGCTCCATTCTTGGTCCTCTTCTTTTCTCGTTATTCATCAATGACCTTCAAATAGCTATTCCTCAAACCACCTGTGTACAATATGCTGATGATTCTACTATCAGATGCTCTGCCAACTCTATATCTGAACTTCAATCTTTAACCCAGACAGCTTTCAACACAGTAGAGTCATGGTTCTCGAAACGGTGCCTTCTTTTGAACACCAAAAAGACCAAGCTACTACTGTTTACAACAAACAGTAAGTCCTCCCCCATAGATTTCTCCATTCAATCCAGTAATGGCACCCTTATATCCCCCGACTCTTCCACCAAACTATTAGGAATTACAATTGATAATAACCTCACCTTTGACAATCACATTAATAGCACTATTAAAACTGTTAATAAAAAACTGGGCTCCCTATATAGGATAAAACCTTTCTTAACTCCAACAGCCAGAATGACTATTGCCCACTCCCATCTAATTTCATCTCTTCTGTATGCAGCACCCATATACACTAATCTAAAAAAAAAATAATCTCACCAAACTAGCCAACTCCTATAATAGTATTGCAAGATTTGCCACTGGAAACCCATATAGAACTCACCACTGTCTTAACCTTCACCAACTAGACTGGCTGGAACTAAAAAACCTTCTGATACTTTCCTAACTTACCATCGTTCATAAGATTTTTTACCAACCCAACAACACACCAATACTCAACAACCTTATAGCACCCTATAGGAATCTTGATTCCTTACACTCCTCCAATAAACTTCTAGCCAGTACCACCAAGGCTAACAACTTAGCTGGGGACTCACTGTTCTCAAATACCATTGGAAAATGATGGAACCTCTTGCCATCTGACCTTACCTCACTTCCATCCCTTCCTCTCTTTAAACAAAGTCTTAAGAAGCACCTTAAAACTCACTGGCTATGCCCTTGCTGTTACCCAGACTGATCATTTGGATTTCTCTTTGTCATTTCTTGACTTCCTACTTTCCTCCACTCTTTCCTGCCTACTCCTCTGAAGTAGTAGCACCTATAAGCTATCTCTAGTACTTAGGCACCAATTAGATATCTTTTCTACTTGGCTATGAATGTATCCTGAAGGTAGTATTCCTGCCATTTTCTTTATACCTCTTCCTTTTTCTACTGTTACTGTCTAACCCTTTGGAAATAGTAACTGTCTGGAGTAAACTAGAATAACCAAGGATTTCAATGTATTCTAATAATGTCTTGGGGCTGCCCAAGATATTTATACTGTAAAATGATCTGTAGGTGTATGATGTATTTATTTTAGTGGGTCGCATAGTCTTTCCAGAATTTAAACTGTAATACCTTTCTTGTTTATTATAAACATTTTTTGTGTGGTGGTGGTTGTTTATATGTGGAGCTTTTCTCCCCAGGCCTCCACTGAAAAAGGAAATATATCCAGCTGGACCAGCCCGGTCAACAAATGTAAAATAAATAAATAAAAATAAATAAATAAAACATTCCTCATACTTTCACAATACTTCAGAATAAACTTTAACATATGAGCCTGACAGTTTTAAATTCTGAAAGTTAAAGTTGTAGAAGTAAACACTTTTTTCCCCATGCATATCAATAATTTTCCCATCCTTATTAGAAAGAGTAGGACTGAAATTAACTAAGTGCTTAGCAGTAGAGGACTCAACTAAGGCTATAGCTGCTGGGCCAGGTTTGGGAATAGTTTATAAAAATTTAAAAGACTAAGGAGCTTTATACATCATATCTGTCTGTTTAGGGGCAGCTGGCTGCCTATCAAGAACATTGCAGGCAGTGAGATACACCATCAACTAAAGCGGACAGGACAGGAGGAATGGTTGTAGGTTCTGGAAAATCCTTCTGTAACAACTCATATTTTTTTGAGGAGCTGAGAAACCTCAGTGTTGTCCCACTGAAAACACTGGGACATTCTAGCAATAGTCTCAGGGAAAGAGAAACCCCCAAGGGAGAATCAGAAAGTGAGCTCTCCGGTGAGACTGAATCAGAAATCTGAGGACAAAACCCTGGATCCATCCATTCATCTTCCTGTTCAGATACAGAATCTTGAATATATTCAGGAAACAATGCATCCCTCTTTCTTTTACTGGAAATTACTCTATGAGAATGGTCAGTAGCATGAATCAAACCCTTCACCAATACCAGTAACCTATTCCTATCCAAAGAAATTTCAGGAGAAGTAGATATATGCTTAGTGTTTTGTTTACTTTTGACAGGAAAAATGGGGCCACCTGTGTTACTAATGGCAGCCACTGCTTCCCCAGGGATGGCCACAACATTCTCATACAACAGGGAAACCTTCCTTTTTCCCTCTTCCAGGACTGACAAGAGTGGTTCTCCCTTGCCTACTTGGAGGTCCCAACAGCATCCCTAATCCCCAGTCCATAGTGGCTGTAAGAGGCATCAGGGATAAAAGATGAGTGATCTAAGGTGCAACAAATGGCCACAGCAGAGCCACCCACCTACAGCTGAAGCAAATTGCTATCCTGTTGTGGTGGCAAAGGCTGTTTGCTTAACTTTTTTCTTTTTGTAGCTGGAACAAAACTACAATCTACTCTGCTACAGGCCCCATGAAGGCTCAGTGTCTCTCCAACCTAACACCACTCTTAAGTATTCAACTGCGGTACCACCTTTAACATTCTTGTAAGAAAAGTGTCAGTCCGAGTCTGAACTGCCTGCAAACAGCTACAGTTAACTTTGAACCTAACACCACTCTTAAGTATTCAACTGCAGTACCACCTTTAACATTCTTGTAAGAAAAGCATCAGTCCCGGGTCTGAACTGTCTGCAAACAGCTACAGTTAACTTTGAACCTAACACCACTCTTAAGTATTCAACTACGGTACCACCTTTAACATTCTTGTAAGAAAAGTGTCAGTCCGGGTCTGAACTGTCTGCAAATAGCTACAGTTAACTTTGAACCTAACACCACTCTTAAGTATTCAACTGCGGTACCACCTTTAACATTCTTGTAAGAAAAGTGTCAGTCTGGGTCTGAACTGTCTGCAAACAGCTACAGTTAACTTTGAGTATGTGTCTACCTGTTTGAGCCAATATTCATTTTCCCCTGGAGAGCACTCTGCTTTGGCTTGTAAGCAACCCCCCCCCACCACATACATACACACACACACACACACACACACACACACACACACACACACACACACACACACACACACACACACACACACACGTCTTCCACTTTCTCTTATTCCCTTCTGTTAGCAAATAGTATCCATAACTGATCAATACTGTGTGTTTGTTAATTTAAACTATGACCACAGTAGCCTACTGATACAAGGTTATCCTGTGTTTCCACCTGAGAAATTAAGAAATGACTTACAGTTTCAGAGCAGTCCTTGGTCAATTGTGATTGTTTCTTAACACATACTTGTCTTTGCTTTGTGATTGTTTCCAGCCCCCTCATACGAGCAACTAACAGGGTCTCTACCCGCTTCACTCCCCACCCTGCCCCCTATTTCCTCCCGCCCCTGGTGGTCCCACCTTTATTGCACTCAAACCCTCCCATCTTTCCAATAGCCAACCACAGCGCTAACCCAACACTACCTCCTCCATCTTCCCACTACTATCACACCTCCTCAACTAACATGTACAAGCATACCTTTCCTATGCTCACTGCACGCACTCTCCTTGCATATCTTACATCCTACCAAAGCTCCATCATTCCCCCACTCAACCACTACCACTGTACTAATACTCACACCACCACTCATGTCTCACCCACACTCAGCTCCCCTTCCACCAGCTCAAGAACCATCCCTATGCACCCCCCACATATTCTACCAGCTATATTACTCAAACATAAAGCATCCCTACAACTTAACATAGTAACCCTCCCACCATACCTATTACCCACAGAGCACAATCATAAAGTTTCCCTTATAAACAAACACATTCAAAAACTGAGAAAACTAATAATTTCATGCATATCAAAACTAGCCCTAAGTGGAGACATCCACCCCAACCCTGGCCCTACCATCTCCTACCCCACTCCTCATAATCAGACTAGAAACCACAACTTCTCCCATATTATAGCCAATAGAAAGCCAAGTGACGTCCTTCTACTAAGCCTAAATATTAGAAGTATATCCAGCAAAGTCCATGAACTCCATGCCACCATAGACTTGTACTCCCCAGATATAGTCATCCTGACAGAAACCTGGCTAAAACCTCACATTACCAGTGAGCAAATACTCCCTACAGGTTACGGCATACTAAGAGTAGACCAGCTAAACAAAAAAGGAGGTGGTGTAGCTATAATATTTAAACAGCATCTAAACATCCAGATCTTAAAATCATCAGCTCCACAAATAGGCAATGAAGAAATAATATATACCAACCTCAAAATTAACCAAAACAAAACCATCAACATAATTGGATGCTACTTACCAAATGGCCAAAACATCCCTCCACTAGAAAACCTCCTCAGCTGGTCTACCCACCATCTCCCCCAAGAAACTATCATCTTAGGTGTTTTCAATATTGACTGGCAATCCTGTTCTGGCAACAATCCAACCCATCATGTACACCTTCATGGCTTTACCCAACTAGTCCAGTCACCAACCAGGATAAATAAAAACTCCAGCAAGCACACTACCCTGGATTGGATACTAGTCAGTAAGAGCCCCCAGTCATATATAACAGGCTGCTTATCAGATAGCCTCAGTGATCACTCCCCAACATTCCTACTCAAAAAATACATATACAAAGCTAAACCTGTCATCTACCATCAAATACGTAAAAAACTAAACTTTAACCCACTCACATTCATCTCATCTCTCAAAGAATGTAATTGGCATCCTCTAAAGTACCTCAGTCTAGATGACGCAGTTGAATTTTTTAATACTACCTTCCTGAACATCCTTAATTACCATGCCCCCATAAGATTTTCCAGAACCAAAGCACAACCCTCCCCATGGCTACAGAAAACCACTAAGTCAGAAATGAAAAACAGGGATAAAGCCAGGGAGCACTGGCACAAAACCAAAACCCCCTCAGCTAGACAGAAATTCCTAGAACTACGCAATAGAGTCAAAAAGCTAATAAAACAGGACAAATTCCAATACTACCAGTCTGCCTTAGACTCCTCACAACACAGCCCCAAACAATTCTGGTCCTCCATAAACTCTATCCTCCACCCAGGTAAAGTCAGTACCCCTCCTCCTAACATCCCTCACTCCTCAGAAAATATTGCTACCTCATTCAACACACACTTCACCAAACCATACTATCACTAGCTAACCAACACAACCCCCCTCCCCTCCAACCCACACCTTCAACTAGTAATCTCCCCACTGCCTTCTCTTTTTCTCCTTTACCTACCTCCAACATAAAAAAAACTCTTAACTAAACTTAAACCCACCAAATTAGCAGCAGACAACCTCCCAAGTAAATACCTACAAATCGCAGCTGATGCTCTGGCCTACCCAGTATCCATCTTGATTAACCGATCTCTGTCAGAAAGTTACGTTCCCACACTGTGGAAAGTATCACATATAATTCCCCTCCACAAAGGCGGACCCTCCGCAGAACTAACCAATTACTGCCCCATAGCTATTCTCTTGCCACTCTCCAAAAGATGCATACACTCTCAGGTCTCAGACTACCTCCTTACTAACAACCTCCTTTCCAGTACTCAGCATGGTTCCCGACCAAACCATAGCACCAACACTGCCTTACTCTCCTTTACTAACACTATCCTTCAGCATAAAAATAATGGCTATCTCTCCTCTGCTACTTTCCTAGACCTATCTAAAGCATTTGACATGGTCCCACACAAACAACTTATCTCTGTCCTCAATAACCTATCCTTCTCACAATCAGTCACCAACTGGTTTCAGAGTTACCTGTCTGACCGCCAACAATCCATTGTATGGCAGAATGACATATCTCCCCAACTACCTGTCTCCATAGGGGTTCCCCAAGGATCCATCCTTGGACCCCTACTCTTCTCTGTTTACACCAATAATCTAGCCTCTGCCACCAAACATGGCACACTCATACAATACGCAGATGACTCGACCATCATCTACTCAGCCCAGTCCCTACCCAAACTGCAAAAAGTCACACAGGAAGCCTTTTCCTCTGTTGAAACATGGTTATCCGATGCCCAATTAATACTCAACCCAAACAAAACTAAACTACTCATCTTCCAACCCACCAAACATACTTAAAACAACTCTCACTTTAACATCACAGCAAAAGACAACACCACTATATACCCAACTGAACACACCAAATTGCTAGAAGTGGAAATAGACAATAAACTAAAATTTGACATTCACATATCCATGACCATAAAAGAAGTCCACAAAAAACTAGGAGTGTTATACAGAAATAAACAATTTCTCACCAAAGCAGCAAAGATTTCAATAGCAAATTCCCACCTTATCTCCAACCTACTTTATGCCTCTCCAATATATACCAACCTAAGGCAATGTGATCTAAACAAGCAAGAGACCTGCTACAACAAAATCACCAAATTCACCACAGGGGCATCCTACCGTAGTCACCACTGTCTCTCACTTGCTGAACTGGGCTGGCTTGAACTCCCTCACCTCCTTCAGTGGTATCAACTCTCACTCGCCCACAAACTAGTAAACCATCCACTAAATGTCCCATCCCTCCAGAATCTACTCCAACCCTATCGCACCACCAGATCACTAAGATCCAGCAACAAAAATCACTTGCAGATCACTAAAGCCAATAACTCTGTTGGTAAAGCACTATTCTCTTGCGCCATAGCCAAATTATGGAACTCACTCCCACCCACAATTACCTCCATTCATCATGCACCCACTTCAAAACTTTACTAAAAGTGCACCTAAAAACATGCTGGCTATGCCCTTGCAACTCCCACTCTAATATCATCCACCCCATCCAACCATTACCTTTCTTTCCACTCCACTAACTACCTTGATTATAGCAAGCTCAGATGCTCATAAGCCTAGTACTTATTATACAGCAGGAACTTCTCATTGTAACATTTGTTAATGTCTGTTATGTACTTCACAGATAAAGATTCTAGTTGTCTACTGATGTACTATGTTCTTCATCTGTAAATATGTTGTAAGTAATTGCTATGTTAAATTGTTAATCGCTATGTAATCCAATGTAACTACTGTCTGTTTATTTTACTGTGGAACTTTTCTCCCCGGGCCTCTGCTGAAAATGGATCTACGTCCAGTCGGACACTCCTGGTCAACAAATTTAAATAAATAAATAAATAATAGCAAGGACTGACCATGGGAGTGACAAACTGTTCCATCTTCAAGCTGAAAATCGTGCCTCTGCCCTGGGGAAAACAAGCAACAATACCAGCAAAACTACAAGTCCGCAAAATTTACTTTTTTGACAGAAAAATAATACACAATAAAATGCAGTTTCAAACACTATGACAGCCCCAAAACCTTAAAATAAAAAAATATCCACAGAAAATAGTTTATCAGATAGATAACCCTACTTTTAAAATGATGGAAGCAAGAAGTGCTCTGTTTAAAAGTATGTTACAGTCTCGAGACAATCTATTAAAATACAACACTCCTATCTCTAAAATAACTTTCTTGAAGAGGAAAGTAATAAAATATCAGTAAAAAAGTAAGAAATTGGAAGTTGTTCTTCCCAAAGGGAACTTATCTGACCAGCTAAGGAAAGTACCAGCCGACCATAGATCCTCAAAAGCATCACAGGAGCATAATCTTCTGCAGCAGTAAAGCCCTGAAGGGTTTCATGCCCAAATTTGTCTTTTAGTTAGTTCAGCTCCAGCTGTTTGACAGTTTGGGCACATGGAAGGTGCTCTGGAGGTATGGATGCTAGATGGCTATTATATCTTTGGGAGAATATAACCCATATAGATTAGGCTACTGCAGCAATGATCAATATGAAGAATATTGAATGTGTCCCTTGGCTTGAAGGATGACATTCACCAAGCCACATGGAGTGAAGGAACAGGGAGTACACAGTGCTGCTTTGGTTACTGTTGACAAATGTCTCCATAGTTAGCTCCTTGGCTGTGGGAAGGTCTGGATATGGGGAGGTTACCCACCGACCAACCCAAGTCATACCACAAAGACAGTTGGTGAGATAGTATCACTATCATCTGTGGATGCCAACCTCTCATCCTGAGTCATTGGCAATGTGCAGTTCATGAGTAACAGCACTCAAAAAGATCAGTACTTGGTGGACCCCATCAAGTAGATACTCATGGTCCTTTAGTTATACACCTTTACTGCCATAGGGCACTTCATGTCCTGATACCCCAAGCCAACACAATGGATGCTTCCAGTGATCATGTCATGGCAGACTTACCCCACCATTGAAAGATGTAGACATTGACTCCCAACAGCCTTCAAGAGTACATGGCTATTGCTTTTATCTCCCATGATCTACCCCACTTCATAGTGTTATATTCAATTGTTACTATGCTCCTTCCACATACGGAAGTTGTGGTAGCTGTGCCCAACCTACCTACTAACCTGTGTGGGTACTCTGATGTCAGCTGTAAAGTGTCATCAGTCTGTGCAGTGGCTTGCATACTCTGGGTCTGATAACACATACAGCATTTGCTGTCTGTATCCTGACCCATAGCTGTAGACCAGACACTGCTTCTTCACAGTGCTGCAATGTTACAGTGCCTGCCTTTGTCGCAGGTGTGGTACTGCTGTTGTGTATTCCTCCTCTGATTATCCACCTTTTCCTTCACCTGCTGGTAACTTGATATAGAAGGTCCTGCCAAGATATTCACCAGACACTCCATATGTTTGTGCAATGCCATGCTATGCAGCATGGCACACAACACAAATTTTGTTGCAAATGTTGAGTGTTGCATCCTCCTAGGGGCTCCAATATCCTGGATCTAGTCCACAAAAATATTGCCACTTCTTGCACATCTCTATATGTATCATCATGTCTTGTTAAATCAGACCATAATGTAGTGACCTTTTCCTTTCAGACTGGTGGTATTTCCCCATGTAAATAGTTTTTTGTTTAAAGACTTTTCAAGAGCAAACCTTCTTCAGTTAATTGATAACTTAAATACATTTTGCTGCAATCCTCCTATGAAGGATCCTATTGCTAAAGCTGCTGCCTACGCCTCTGACTTCTACTCACACTTAAATTGTTGTATTGATAAGGCAGTTCCTGTCTACAGCCCCCCTAAGGTGAAATACCCCAATAAATAAATTATATAACAAGAGAAAAAAAACGCTTAATGCTTATAAGATTCTACCTATGTTTAAACCACACTTAAGCAAGCTAACAGAGTTTAAGGGAGCCAGTGGGAAGCTCAAAGCTGAGTATGAACTTAAAATAGTGAGTAAAACCAAATAGAATTGCACATCTTTCTTTAACAATGTCAGGAAGTTAAAAAACTAACACCCAGCAGTGTTTGTTGCTAGCCCACAATAATGTTACTCTGTCAGGCCCAAAGGAAATAGCTCATATTCTAGCTAATAACTTTTGTGCAGATTTTACTCCACCCAGAGTTATAACTATCCCACAGGTTCCACAATCCCAGCCACCTCCTTTAATTACTATGAAACAAGTTCTCTCAGCTCTTTCAAAAATTAAGAATGCTTCATCCATGGGTCCTGACAACATACCAGGTTACCTGATTATCAGTGCTGAATATGGCCTTTCTGGACTCCTTACTTAACCTCTCTAATCTAAACCTCTCCATTGGTTAAATTCCTGAAACCTGAAAAGCAGCCTTTGTAGTGCCATTACACATAACCACATAGCCTAACCACAGACCCTGGTGACTATAGACCGATTAGTCACATTAGCATCATATGTAAAGCTCTGGAGCACATTATCTCAGACTTCATTATTCTGGATATTGTCAAATCTCTTACCCCTGGGCCCTCATCAATGGGTGTATATTATAACATTGAAGTTCTTTAACATCGAATGTTATAATATCGAACCCCAAACACCGAAATCTGAAAACATCGAACAGTCAGAATAGCGAATTTTTTCCCAGGGAAAAATATTGCTATTCCGAGAAACATACACACAACACAAGCACACACAAAAAACAGCAATCTACACACATACACTTAAAATCCTACACCTAAACCTAAACTAAACTTTACATACACTACTAGTTATCCACTTACCTTAACCCAACCCTAACCCTAAGGTCCATCATTATCGCACACTCAGCTCACCCGCGCCCTAACCCTAACTCACCTAACTCGCCCCTAACCCTAACCTACACACAACCGCACACTTATCTGACCCATGCCCTAACCCTAACTCACCTAACCCGCCCCCTAACCCTAACCTACACACAATCGCTCACTTACCTGACCCATGCCCTAACCCTAACGTCCACTCAACCGCACACTTACCTGACCCGCTCCCTAACCCTAACTCAGCTAACCCGCCCCTAACCCTAACCTACACACAATCACACACATACCTGAACCCGACCCGTAACGTTCCAACATATCGAACGTTGAAAACAGTGAAGCCACAGCAACAGCTCACCGAATTCTTTCCCTGGGAAAGAATTCAGTGTCCTGCACCTTCTCTGTTTTCAGCGTTCGACATTACGGTTCAATATTATAACATTCGATGTTTATAAAATTCGATGTTTAGACCCCTCATCAATTTGGCTTTAAAGAAGGTTGTGCTTCTTTATCCTCATTAATTTATTTGAAAAAGTAACTGAAGCAGTAGATAGTGTTTATGCAGTGCATACAGTATATATGGACCTGACAAAGGCCTTTGACACTATTCCCCATGCAGGCATTATTGATCGACTAGCATATTTGAATATAAATCATTATATTGTCAGATGAATAGTTAACTGGTAGTCTGACAGAACCCATGTGGTTAGAGTAGCATGTGCCACTTCTGAAAGCAAAATAGTTACTAGTGGTCTACCACGGGGCTCAGGTTTGGTCCCTCTTATGTTTGGCATATATTTCTTAGACCTTCAAGCCAGCATTTCTAGCCTATGATTAACTAAGCAGATGACTGTAAATTGCATATTGTTATTTGATCTTCAGCTGTCTCACAAATGCTCCAACACAGCTTAGACCATGTTAATAACTGGTGTAAAAATGTAGAATAGCTCATTTTGGTAAACAAAATAGTTTCAATTACTGTACAGGAGATACACCCCTCCAATCAGACACTATTGTAAGTGTTCTGGGTACTCACGTTGATAATTCCTTATCATTTGACCATCATGTCTTCGCAGTAGTTCATAAAGCCATTTATATGGCCCATCTAATTTGCAAAGGCATCTCCACTAGATCCAGAGAAGTCTTAATTCCCCTTTACTCATATCTTATCAGACTCATTATTGAATATAATGCACCTTTGGGTACAGATTAATAACTAAAAATCAGTGGTCTCAACAATCTTAGTTATCAGGAGAGACTGGCAGCACTTTCTCTGTACTTGGCCTCTAACTGACTCCTCAGTGGAGATCTATAGCTAGCCTTTGCCATGAAAGATCCAATCCTATTTGATCTCCTATTCCTTCACAGAACTAATGGTACATCAAATACTCAGTTAAAGGAACTAAATCTTCATCAGCAGATAAATAAGACACGGCATGATAGATTCATACCCCAATGTATTCACCTTTTGAACAAACTTCCACTATAGTTCAAGCAGAGTAGTACCTTTGCCAAATTCAAGTTAAACTGAGATATTTGGATGGGCAGCCACAAAATTTCTCCAGTCTATCTTGTCTTTCCCTCCTTGAGACTAGAAGGAAATTTTGAATAACATTTTCTGGCTTGGCTTGTAACAGTCTGCAGACTGGTTGCCTTATACTTACCTATGAACGTATGAACCTATGTCTGGACTGGCCTGCAGTGCTCCCCCTGACATACCTAGACAGTGAAAGCATCTCTTCAGTAGGCAGAACACATGCTTCACTATATTTTATATCTCCACATGTGCTGCATTATAGGTACTTCCTGCATATTTGAGGGGGGAGTTGCTGATGGCGATCATCAACAAGGGCTTTAGGGGTAATCCAGCATCATCTGCAACACAACATTCAACTCATTATAAGCGGCCTGTTTATTGCTTGCATGGCAACTCTTTGTATAAAGCTGTATTTGTAGACTGTGTGTATGGGTGAAATGGGATTTCACTGGGTGCTACATGGACACAATATAACTAAAGCCCTGGTTACTACAGCCCACCAGGCAATCCAGGGACCAAGTGGGGCGTTGATGGCACTGTATGAGCAGTTTCATGCTCCCATAACCTCAGGAGAATGGGCTATGTCACAAAAATTCCCATGGTGCTGGTATTGTTTTCTATAGTCTTGGAGGAACCAGAAATGCTCCTGCACATGCTGTAGCATAAGGAACTGGTTTAAGACTGGTGAGGCTGAAACATACGGCATTATGTCCTAAGTAGGTCACAAAAAGATCCTTGTGGTTAAAAATGTTAAAGCTAGATATATGTTAGTATCTACAAATATGAGCACATCCTGCACCCCACTTGATTTTGGTTGTGGGCAAACACAGTCTGTCTAGGTAACTTACAGTCTCCTTTGTCCACATGCAAATGGTCCGCAATCTATTGTCTAGCAACTGTTGGTATGTCAGCCTCTGTCTGTACATCCCACATTAGTTCACATTGCTGTTATCCATGGCACTGTAGTTGCTTCCCTCATGTATACCACAAATATTGGTATACAAAATGGGAATGAGCATCTAAGCAGCACACCCATTTTATTCATTTCTGAATCAGGCTGCCATATTCATTATTATTATTTGTAGCTGACTTGCATGGAGATTCTGATTTCCATATCTTTGTGCACTCATTACCTTGTGCTGCATTCTGTGCTAGTTTGCCCATTGGGCAACCACATTATCTGTGCCTTAGAATATCTCACAAGCTACACGTTGTCACTACCCACATTAACCTTTAGTGCACAATATAGTAAAAGTCTACGAATCCTAGTCATATTCTACGGCTCTACTGCATCCAACAAATATTGTTAGAATTTAAATACAAATAAAGGTACAGAATATATATATATATATATATATATATATATATATATATATATATGTCTGATAAAACATGCCTACTTTAACTAAACTGCTCTTTGGTTTAAATGTAGTGGAAGTGTGCACCATTTTATGTTGCTTTTGTCGGCATTAAATGTACAGTATTAATCAGTAATGCTACTTTCCTTTCCACTACTTATGACACATTAGGCATACAGATGTTCCGGCCAAATGCTTCGCTACATGAAATTTAGTGTGGTGATAGTCACATAAAAACAGCAAATCCAGCATTCAAGTAAAATTCGTTCCTAGTACTTTGGCTTTGATAAGGTCTAATGCCAGGATGCAAAGAAAAAGAGGGCAGAATCTGCTGAATATCTGTGACATGTTTATGAGACTTGCTAACAAAGATAATTAAGTAAAAGTCTGAGGTCAGTCTATTGAACTGATCAAGTCAAATGCATGACTCCAAAACAATTTATAGAGGCAAGCCACTGACTCCAGGACCATTAGAGATTTTGAAGGAAGTCTTCCATATATGCTATGATAATGGGGAGTCACCAAAGCTATCCATGAATAAAGCATTATTCTGAAAGGCTGTGTAGACTTGTTAATTCCCTACTATGCAGAAGAACATATTAGCAGAACATGTTGTAAAAAACATGTATGCCACTGTCCAGTACATATGAATACACCAGTGTGTAAACAGCACAGGCATGACACAATTATACAGACTCTGCCCTGTTTCCTCAGTGTACACAACTTGAGAGCATTTATTGCTAGCTTGCTATGTTTTCAGTGATGTTACAATGGAAACCGATATGGAGGGGGTTAAATTCACTGACCTCCTGTATACACATGAGAAATGTTGCAGCCACATTAAGCATAACTAGCATGAGAGTTAAATGTATGCGCAGTGAAGTTACCTTCGTAGAATAGAGATACATATACAGTACCTAACATATCAGCTTTGCATCTCAGCCCAAAGCATACAATACAAGACAGTATGCTAACAGTTTGTAGTCCAGCAGTATTTTGTACCTTAAGAGCATATTATTTTTAGCATGATAGTGTGCTAGTCAGAGGTGTTACATTAACAGAAACACTTTTCCACCTAATTGTAAGTTCTAGGGTATATGGTCCGTGCACTGAATCACAACAAATGCCCCTTAGTTCCATCACTTTGTATTGCTGATATCTCCCAAGAGAAAGGATTACCATAATGTGACAGCTATAGTTATGTGCTTCTCTGGATAACAAGCTCTATCTGCACTGAGTATTAAGGAATTCCACTGCCCTTTGCCAGTGTAATGCAATACTTTGGGACACTGACCATCAGTGAGAGGTAGTGGTCAGATAACCATACTCATATGTTCTTCACATTCAGAGGTCATCTAAAGTACTGTGACCTAAGAAATGTGGTCAGCTGTAGCCTTCATTCCTGTCATTGGCTTGTATACTAGATACTGGGATACTGGTTTTATTTATCATTACTCTTGTATTTAGCTGCTGCACTGTGTGTCTTGGGGCAGAGATGTACTGATGCTGTGAGCTTCTGCTTTGATTGGCTCCCTGAGAACAGCTCAACTACTTTGTGATTAACCATGAGCATTAGTCACAAAGCCATAAAATCAGCAAAATGTGAACAGCACTCAAATGAAAGAAAGTGTTTTGGCAATGGCAAGCCCACCTTCATCCCCCAGTGTGGAGGGCTGCACCTCCGCATCCCAACTACTTATATTTACCAACTCCAAGGTCACATCATCCCAGAGAAAACAGAAATCCCAACAATGCTGTAGCTTTTATTTTTAGTGCAAAAACGTATTACATCACATCACACATAAGCACACTAACGACTACTAGCACAGGAGTCAATCATTAATGTACCAAAAAATAGGCCGGTGTCCGCTTTGCTTTTTTGTCCTCATGCTGCCTATTTAATAATTATGTAATCCGCAGAGTCCAATGTTCAGTGCAAGTGTGACTACCTGAACTTGGGGCTATGCCAAGCTGCCCACGTGTATTGTAATCTGTCTCAAAAGTCCGCATTCCAAAGTCGAATCTAATGCTTTAAATATGTTTACACAAAGTTTTCATCATATAGTTCTCAAGAGTTATAGTTCTTGTACAGAAATGTCAAGCATGTTCAGCTTCTCCCTGGAACATAGATACAGAAAGAATGCAAAATTACCATTCCCTGATATAAACAGCAAACTTTCAATTATTAAAATGTGTGTGTGTGCATGTGTGTGTGTGTGTGTGTGTGTGTGTGTGTGTGTGTGTGTGTGTGTGTGTGTGTGTGTGCGTTTTTTTTTTTTTTGCTGTGAGCATCCCTCCACTTGACCATCACGTTTCCCTGCTGCTTCTCTGTCAACTCATTTATTCCTCCAGGTCCAAGGCACTAGCTTACTGGTTCTGCTTATGCTCAGCCTGGTGGCTAGAGTCAAGCATCTGGGAGTGGTGCCATCATCTTAGGCCAGTGTTTTCTGTCTAGCCCTATTATCACCTTTAGGCTAGATGGGCAACAGAGAGTCGCCTGTGCATTTGGCCTGCCCCAGGCCCATAGGGTGGCCATGCCTGCTCTTATCCTTCTGCCCCCCCTCCCAGTCCAGTGCCTTCTGACATAGCTTTGAATTTCCCCAGAGCTCCACTAGACAAATGTCAAAGTGCTCCCTCCCAGAACAGGCACTTCCATCCTCCCTCCCTCCTTACGGTGTAAATTGTGCCTAAGACGCAAGTAAAACTTGGGTCACCTGGTCTGTAGTGAGAGCTTCATCCCTCTGTGCCACCGCTGAGACATATATGGTTTTAATAGTTATTGATTCTTTGTGTGTGAGTTGCTTGTAAAATCCAAAAATACAAAACCCAGTATTTAAATGATTTACTGACAATGCTTGGTTTCACAAGAAAAAAACTCCCACACCCATCATGTAAATGGCTGTATCCCCAACACCTAATTTTTGCCATGATTTTCAATATGCTGACCAGGGGTGCAAGCATATTAGATCTCGTCCTCATTATTATGAGAGACTGCTGTACACCCCCCTCCTGCAATGCCTTCTCTGGTAAGGTAAACCCCCAAAAAACAGTCTCATTTGAAGTAAAAATAAAACTTGGAACCCCAGCTAACCATGGAAGGTCCAGGAACTACTTTAAGGCTAACTTCCTATTATTAAGTGATAATCTGGAAAAATTACAAGCCCCATAAACCCTGAGAACACTGCTGCCTACACAAAAATGTTCACAGAAACCCTATACAAGCATGTTAATAGCTGCATAGATGCAGCTGCACCCACCAGGAAGAAGTACAGAACTAACTCAAAAAACAAAACACCCTAGTGGAATCACAACATAAACAGGCTGTATGACAGAAGTATGAAAATAATGGCAAAAATTAGGAAGCATAGCGCCCAGCAGGATAAAAGTACTGCCATCAAACTAAACAAACAACTGAGAGGGCAAATAAAGTCTACCAAATGTGAGTTAAATTTGGCCTCCCGGGACAACGACAACCACAAAGCATTCTTTAGCTGTGTCTGCAACTTCAAAGGCAATACAGGATTATGTGCTGAGCTCATTGTTAATGGAACCACCTGTACTGAGCCAGAAGACATACCAAACCTACTTGCAGACAAATTCAGCTCAAACTTTACCCCTTTCTCCCCCTTAACCTCCTCTCAGCAAATACCATCAAATATAACTCCCTCTACTATCACTAGGGAACAGGTCCTCAATGCTCTATCTAAGGCCAAGAATAATGCACAGATGAACCTAGAATAAAGTGTATGTGTTTTTTGTTCATTTTCATTAAAGCTGTGTTTTCAAAGAAAACTGCTGGTATTCGATCCTTGGTGGTACCTGTGGATTCTGTTTACAGATGAGCCTAGACAATATCCCAGGGTGCCTTCTAAATAGCATGAAACCTGACCTATAAGGCCCTCTGGAATTGCTATTTAACTGCTGTGATGACCAGCTACTTGACCAGTAATCAAGCATTCTCAATCCTCACCACTGGAACAGTGGGAGACGTTCACTAGGAGGATCGCAAATACACACACATTATTGCCAGATGCAGCTCTCTGCACTAAGTGCAATTTCCCTTAAGAGTACACAGAGACCACAGTAAGCCCAGGGCTGGTTTCTCACCCTTTCTCCAGATCTCCAATAAGACTCCCCATTGGCACAGCTATAGGCTTGAGATCTCAGCCAAGACCTCCAGCATCCTTTCTGTCCAACCAGTGCTTCATCTCCCTGCCCAAGTACCTGACACATACACACTCTTTGAGGTTTGATTTACACATACACTCACCTGGGAAAGACTGGCACAGGTTTACTAGTTATGCCCCCTCCTGCCCAAGTTATAAGGTAGTTATTACTGCCAACAGTCACTCCTGCCAGCTACCTTAAGGCCCTTAACAAAAGGGTGTCCAATCTTAATGTGTAATATTAATATTAACACAAATGGTAGTTTGACCAAGAGCAAGGCTATTAGGAATGGCCCACAAAATGTCACCAAATAAATATGCAAGTATTCTCAAAACTTAAATATCTCTATTCAGATCACCACAATGAAAAGTTTAAATATATTTAATAGCAAATAATAAATGTACAAGACAATACTAAATATATAATCACAGTGACATTGGAGTTCAAAAGTCAGGAAATATTTAAAACACCATTGCAGGACAGTCTCAAATAAATAAAGAACAATATCAAAACTAAGCTTCACTGTATCCCTGACTGAATTTAAGAGAATTATATTATAATCTAAGAACTTACTAACAGAATAAGGCAGATATGTGGTGAATGTTTTTTGTCAGGCCCAAGACCAAATACAGAATGCTCTGTCTCACTAAGAGACTTCGCAAATTAATATCGCAAATATTATAGCTGGGATAACTTGCAGAATGACATAATTTCTTGTCATCTGACTAATAGTTCCGAGGCCAAACAACCATTGTTGACCCTGGCAGTATTTAGCATCTTCCTGTAAAAATATACAGACAAGGGCTTCTCCTCCGATCACTGGCAGATTCTGGAAGTCATAAAACAATTGAATTCCTTCATGTTTTCAGGATTAGTAATTACTTCACCCTAAAGACAATACAGAAAGTTTCCTAGTACAGGCATTGTGTCTCTTGCTGTATTGAAAACTGAAAGATACCATCTTTTATGGCCTAGCCATAAAGTAATTTAATTTCAGTTATTTTTCTGAAGTTAACCTCGTGTATTCCAGTTTCTACTGTTAGAATATATACATTTAAACAGTTACAATAATGCATGTACATTTCGCTTCTCTTCCAGTAGAGCACACTGTGGCTATATTTCAAACAGCACTCTACAAATATCCTTTGCAACAGACACGTCTGTACAAGCAGTTTGATATATGCATGACATACAGTTCTAATACATTTGTAACACAAGCATCTTGTATAAGTCATTTTAATATTCACCAATGGCATATAATTATTTACAAAATTCCAGCTAGCTGGGCTGGCAGTATCTCCTTCGTCACAACTGCTACCACTAAACAGGCTTCATGCCTCATGAATGAAGAACAGAAACAGTCATACCCTCTGCACAAAGGTGGGCCATCTATATACCCTGGAAACTATAGATCCATAAGTCTCACTAGTCTCATATGCAAAGCCATGGAAAAAAATTATCATGGAAATGATCAATAATAACATAGTAAACCACCAAACAATGGACTCAACTCAATTTGGTTTCTTCAAGGACAGGTCATGCTTCTCAACCTGGTGAACTTCTTTGAGAATGTCACCAAAGCAATGGATAAGGGAAAATTGTTCATACTGTCTACCTTGATCTGATCAAGGCATTTGACACAATACCGTACTCAAGCATTGTTAACAAATTCAAGAGGTTAGGTATAAACCCTTAAGTCACCCAGTAGATATCCAGCTGACTCATAGACAAGACCCGGGAAGTTAGACTTGGGGAGTCCACCTCTATGACATTTAATAGTGGAGTTCCTCAGGGATCAGTGCCAGTGCAGGGACCACTCCCTTCTGGCACTTGCATATCTGAAGTCAAGGGCAGTTCCAATGACCTCTGACTGATTAAATTCACAGTGGATTGCAAATTAGTAACAGTCATAGAATCTCCCACCAAGAGTAATGCTTTGCAGGAAGGGCTGACACAGACAAATAACTTTGGTCATAGGCATGGACTAAAACTAAATGCCAAGAAATGCATATTAGTGTCCTTTGGGAAGTCATTCATCCCTGGTAACTATTATATTGACAACACACTCCTAAGAGCTGACCTAGTAGTCAGGGACTTGGGGACACATACAGACACTAATCTAGACTTTGACCATCATGTGTCTACAGTAGTGAGGAAACCATTCTATGTCGTGACACTTATAAACAAAGGTATGGCATCTAGGTCCAAAGAGGTCATTATTCCACAGTATTTAGCATTTATTAGACCTGTCATTGAGTGCAACACCCATTTTGATGTGTACATAATCAAGCACATCCAACAACTGTAATGTCCACAGAGGGTGTTCACTAAAAGAATACAGGGTGTAACATGTTGTATGCAGACTACCTGAAACCCCTATCCCTGTATTCTGTCTCCTACAGGCTGGTGAGAGAAGATCTATTCCTGGCTTACATGGCATTGTCAGATCCTGCCCTGATGGCCTCCTGCATGTCTGCATAACAAAAAGCACCAGAATTACCCATTCAAAAGACTTAACCCTTGCCTATGATATAAATAGGACCTGCTGACGAGACAGATATGCATCCCAGAGACTAACCCTTCTCTAGGACAGGCTCCCCATTCATGGGAAGCCAAGTTCCTCCTTAACCCAATTCAAGTGTAACTTGGACAACTGGATGGGGAATAGGAAATCCATCCCTGGTATGGCACCTATGCTGCTAATGGACACAGGC
The DNA here is from genome assembly GCF_019279795.1 of Protopterus annectens. Taxonomy (NCBI): domain Eukaryota; kingdom Metazoa; phylum Chordata; order Ceratodontiformes; family Protopteridae; genus Protopterus; species Protopterus annectens. The sequence continues at coordinate 1,168,431,215 of NC_056733.1, read as the reverse complement.
AGCCTGTAAATGATTTATCTCTAAGGCTTCAGCTTGTAAATGTTTCATTTCCCATACCCCTGCTTACACTTATCAAAGGTACCAGAACTTGTCAGAGTAGGGATGAATGGCTAGGCTTAAAAGGGCCCTGTGGTCATTAGCCTTGTGCATACCGATGTACCTATGTACCTATGATCCAAGTGCCAAGATAGTAAATTAAAGCACAACTGTGGTAGACTGAAGCAATTAAACAAGGAAAGGCTTCTCTGGTAAGGCCTGGATGACCACAGAGGCATAATGAATGAAAAAAGGTGATATATTTTGCCAGGAAAGGATTCAGTTCTACCACCACTTTCAATAGACCTTGTAAAGATATCATGATAAACACTGGCAAAATGTAACTGTGGTATAATAAATAATACTTAAGAATTTGCTCAGATTAAGATCTATTTCAAGGAATATTTAGGAAGTGCTTTTAAAGGAAACTCAATATACATTGTGTATGTTTGTAGAATAAAAACTTTTTTAAAAGATGAACTAAAAATCTGACTTACAGATACCCTTCTTCTCCTTAAACATCTGTACTTCAGTATATTGCTACAGAAAACTATTCAGCTATCTGGCTGGATAATGGCACTAAATATACAGAACCAACTGATATTGCCAACATCCTGGCAGATAGGTTCAGTGCTAACTTCACCCCCCTCTCATCCCCTAAAGGAACCATCTCTATACCGGAAGAATGCAAAGTTCCTGTAATCACAGCTGCACAGGTAAAAAACACACTCTCCAAAGCCAAAAACACAGCATCCATGGGACCTGACAATATCCCAGGCTGTGTTCTATATGAACTACAGAATGAACTGGCACCCCACCTAAGTACCATGTTCAATCAATGCCTCACCTCAGGCTATTTGCCCACTGAATGGCACACAGTGACAATTATCCCACTCTACAAAAGGGGAGCCACCATGGACCCCGGAAACTACTGCCCCATTAGCCGGATGAGCCTGGTCTGCAAGGCTATGGAACATATCATCATGGAACTTATAAACAATGACATTGGTAATCTCCAAACTCAGGACCCCACCCAGTTCAGTTTGTAAAAGGCAGATCATGTTTCCTAAACCTGATAGACTTCTTTGAAGCAGTCATCAAAGCCGTAGATGAAGGGAAGGTGGTTCACACAGCCTATCTAGAACTCACCAAGGCTTTCGACATGACCCCCCACTCTGGAATTATAGATAAACTCACAAAACTAGGTATAAATCCCTATGTCACAAGATGGGTTGCCAACTGGCTCACAGACAGAACCCACACTCTGAAAGTAGCAGACTCCAAATCCAACTTCAGACCAGTGACAAGTGGAGTACCACAGGTTCAGTCCTGGGTCCTCTCCTGTTTGGTATCTACTTCTCTGAAGTACAGGCTAACACAGAAGGTCTTTGGCTAACGAAGTTCGCAGATGACTGCAAACTAGGAGCCATAATCAAAACTCCAAAAGATGTGAACATCTTACAAAAGGGCCTTGCTGAGACAGATGCCTGGTGTCAAAGCCATGGCCTCAAGCTCAGTGCCAAAAAGTGCATTGTCATCCCTTTTGGTAAAAACTCTGTACCCATGAACTACCACATAGGCGGTAGTCTGCTTAACACCAACAGTATGATAAGAGACCTTGGGATACAGGTGGACAGTAGTCTCTCTTTTGATAATCACATTGCCACAGTAGCCACCTCATCACAAAAGGTTTCTCATCCAGGAAAAAAGAGGTCATTGTTCTCCTCTACTCGTCACTCATTAGACCCATTATAGAGTACAACGCCCCTTTTGGTATGTAGCTCACAAGACATCTACAACAACTGGATAGGCCACAGAAATACCTCACAAAGAGGATTACTGGCCTCAAACAGATGCCCTATGCAGACTGTCTAAAAAACTGCAGCTTTACTCCATCGTATATCGCCTACTTAGAGGTGATCTCTGCCTAACACACAAAGTTATGTCAAACCCATAGCTTTTGGACATGCTCCACTTAAAGAAATCCCAATCCCTATGAGCTACATGCTCTAGGGACCTAAACCTTGTCACCACAATAAACAGAACATGCTGGAGGGATAGATTCCTGTCCCAGAGACTTCCCATACTCTGGAACAAACTACCTATCAATATCAAACAAAGCTCCTCATTAGCACTCTTCAAGAAAAATCTTGATGATTGGATGAGAAATAGGAAATTCACCCCGGGGATCACTTCTGTGGCTCTGCTCAACAGTGGCAGGGGAAAATAATTTTCTTTGGTGGCGAAAGCCAGGATACCATTTGGCTAGGCTTATATAGGCCCTAGGGCCAATAGCCTAGTACTTATCTATGAACCTATGAACCTATAAGCTTTCTAGCACATACAGTTGGTCTTGGGACCGCTCTTGTTTTGCATCTACTTTTCTGAAGTACAGGCCAACACTAAGGGACTCTGGCTAACAAAGTTCGAAGATGATTGCAAACTGAGAGCCATTATTGAATCCCCAAATGATGTGGATATTCTGCAAAAGGGACTTTCAGAAACAGATGCTTGGTGCCAGAGCCATGGGCTCAAGCTCAATGCCAAGAAATGTATCATTATCCCTTTTGGGAAAAAACATGTACCCATGAATTACCACATAGGTGGCAGTACACTAAACACCGAAAGTGTGATAAGAAACTTAGGGACACAGGTGGACAGTGGTCTCACCTTCGATAACCACATCGCCCCAACAGTCAGGAAATCCTTCTATGTGGCACACCTCATCACTAAGGGCTTTTCATCCAGAGAAAAGGAGGTCATTGTCCCACTGTACTCATCCCTCATTAGACCCATTATAGAATACAATGCCCCGCTTGGTATGTACCTCTCAAGACATCTGCAACAACTGGAAAGGTAGCAGAAATATCTCACTAAAAGAATCACAGGCCTAAAGTAGATGCCCTATGCTGACCATCCAAAAAAACTCCAGCTATACTCTGCCGCATGTTGTCTACTCAGAGGTGATCCCTGCTTAACAAACAAGGCCATGTCAAACCCAGAGCTGTTGGACATGCTACACTTAAAGAAATCCCAATCCCTCAAAGCCACATGCTCCAAGGATCTAAACCTTGTCATTACAATGAACAAAACATGCTGGAGGGATAGGTTCCTGACCCAGAGAATCCCCAGACTCTGGAATAGACTGTCCATACATGTCAAGCAGAGGGCCTCTTTGACCCTCTTCAAAAGGAACCTTGACGATTGGATGGAAGATAGGAAATGCACCCTGCAGATCAAACTAGGTGCCATAATCAAAACTCCAAAAGATGTGGACATCTTACAAAAGGGCCTTGCTGAGACAGATGCCTGGTGTCAAAGCCATGGCCTCAAGCTCAGTGCCAAAAAGTGCATTGTCATCGCTTTTGGTAAAAACTCTGTACCCATGAACTACCACATAGGCGGTAGTCTACTTAACACCAAAAGTATGATAAGAGACCTTGGGATACAGGTGGGCAGTAGTCTCTCTTTTAATAATCACATCGCCACAGTAGCCACCTCATCACAAAAGGTTTCTCATCCAGGAAAAAAGAGGTCATTGTTCTCCTCTACTCGTCACTCATTAGACCCATTATAGAGTACAACGCCCCTTTTGGTATGTAGCTCACAAGACATCTACAACAACTGGAAAGGCCACAGAAATACCTCACAAAGAGGATTACTGGCCTCAAACAGATGCCCTATGCAGACTGTCTAAAAAAACTGCAGCTTTACTCCGTCGCATATCGCCTACTTAGAGGTGATCTCTGCCTAACACACAAAGTTATGTCAAACCCAGAGCTTTTGGACATGCTCCACTTAAAGAAATCCCAATCCCTATGAGCTACATGCTCTAGGGACCTAAACCTTGTCACCACAATAAACAGAACATGCTGGAGGGATAGATTCCTGTCCCAGAGACTTCCCATACTCTGGAACAAACTACCTATCAATATCAAACAAAGCTCCTCATTAGCACTCTTCAAGAAAAATCTTGATGATTGGATGGGAGATAGGAAATTCACCCCGGGGATCACTTCTGTGGCTCTGCTCAACAGTGGCAGGGGAAAATAATTTTCTTGGGTGGCGAAAGCCAGGATACCTTTTGGCTAGGCTTATATAGGCCCTAGGGCCTATAGCCTAGCACTTGCCTATGAACCTATGAACCTATAAGCTTTCTGGCACATACAGTTGGCCCTCGGACCACTCTTGTTTTGCATCTACTTCTCTGAAGTATAGGCCAACACTAAGGGACTCTGGCTAACAAAGTTCGAAGATGATTGCAAACTGAGAGCCATTAATGAATCCCCAAATGATGTGGATATTCTACAAAAGGGACTTTCAGAAACAGATGCTTGGTGCCAGAGCCATGGGCTCAAGCTCAATGCCAAGAAATGTATCATTATCCCTTTTGGGAAAAAACATGTACCTATGAATTACCACATAGGTGGCAGTACACTAAACACCGAAAGTGTGATAAGAGACTTAGGGACACAGGTGGACAGTGGTCTCACCTTCGATAACCACATTGCCACAACAGTCAGGAAATCCTTCTATGTGGCAGACCTCATCACTAAGGGCTTTTCATCCAGAGAAAAGGAGGTCATTGTCCCACTGTACTCATCCCTCATTAGACCCATTATAGAATACAATGCCCCGTTTGGTATGTACCTCTCAAGACATCTGCAACAACTGGAAAGGCAGCAGAAATATCTCACTAAAAGAATCACAGGCCTAAAGTAGATGCCCTATGCTGACCATCCAAAAAAACTCCAGTTATACTCTGTCGCATATTGTCTACTCAGAGGTGATCTCTGCTTAACATACAAGGCCTTGTCAAACCCAGAGCTGTTGAACATGCTACACTTAAAGAAATCCCAATCCCTCAGAGCCACACGCTCCAGGGATCTAAACCTTGTCATTACAATGAACAAAATATGCTGGAGGGATAGGTTCCTGACCCAGAGATTCCCCAGACTCTGGAATAGACTGTTCATACATGTCAAGCAGAGGGCCTCTTTGGCCCTCTTCAAAAGGAACCTTGACGATTGGATAGGAGATAGGAAATGCACCCTGGGGATCACATCAGTCACCCTGCTAGACAGGGGTCCAGGGAAGTAAATATTGTGGGAAGAAATAGCCAGGGAATTGTTATGGCTAGGCTTGTATAGGCCTGTCAATAGCCTAGTACCAACCTATGATAGATTTGCTGCTAACCTTCCCTCAGCAAGCCACCATTGTAATGAACTGAAAAATAAATTAGATGACTTTTAAGCAAAGATGTTTATTTGATCACCATTTATTTGTTTGCAAACTATTATAAGGAAACCAATGACCCCATCTGTCAGGCTCTTATGACATAGGATTTTTGGAGAACTATGACCAGTAAAGCTCATGTTCAAGCTCAGCCACCTGGGAAGATCTTAGGAAATAGACTCTACTCCTCCAAGCTGAGAAGTCAGTTGAGAAACACCAAATGGGCATGACCCACTGATGCCTCTCATAAGAGACATTTACCATACACAGCCCACTGGAAGGTTGGCCTGGGCAGACTCAGGACACTCCATAGAGATTAACTTCCTCAGGTAACCTCAAAAGACCTAAAGATCTTGCAAGACAAACTGGAGACTATTTCTGGGATAAGGAAAACTGGTTTCATAGGACCATAGGAGATTATTAGGCTATCGACCCGGAGGTCATTTTATGCCTAGCCATTTCATCCCAGTGTAATACCATAGAAATGCTAGTTAATACCCAAGATTGCATTTAGTTTTGACTGCCCATGTCCAGTAGGGTTGTGGGCTCTATCCCAGGTAAGAATTTATGGGGCCCCATCCATTCATCCAGGTTCCTCTTGAACAGTGTCATAGAGGTGCTCTGTTTCACATGAATTGATAGCCAGTTCCAAAGATGCAACAGTCACTGGGAGATAAATCTGTCTCTCCAGCATGGCCTATTTAAGTCACAGGCCATATTTAGGTCCCTGGAATGGGTATCCCTAGTCCCATTTGATTTATGGATATGCAGCAAGTTCATTAGGCTTGGGTCTTGGATTGCTCTGTAGGCCAGGCATAAGTCTCCCCTAAGAAGTCGACATGATACAGAGTATAGCAACAGTGACTTTAGTCAGTCTGTGTAAGGCACATGCTGGAGCACCTTCATCTTCTTTGTTAGAAACCTCTGAGGTCTCTCTAATTGCTGCAGGTGCTTAGTATGGTACATGCCAACTGGGGCATTATACTCAATTATGGGCCAAATAAGTGCCGAGTATAGAGAGGTTATAACTTCTTTTGCTCTCGAGGTGATGCCTTTATTAATCAAGTGTGCTACGTATAAATATTTCCTTACTAAAGTAGACACATGGTGGTCGAAGTTAAGGTCGCAGTCAACTTGTGATCCCAGGTCCCTTACCACTTCATGGGTACTTAGGGTGCTGTTGTTGATATGATAGTGTGACAGATCATTGTTTGTGCCAAAGGGAATGATGATGAATTTATTTGCATTCAGTTAGAGACTGTGACTAATACACCAGTCATTGGTCTGCATGAGACCCTCCTGGATTATACTGACATCATTTGGGGATTCAATGATTGCACCTAGTTTGCAGTTGTTTGCAAACTTGGCCAGCCACAATCTCTTAGTTTTGACCTGAACTTCTGAGAAGTATATACCAAACAGTTGGGGGCCCAGCACTGACCGCTATGGCACCCCACCAGTAACAGGTCTGCTGGTTGATGTGGAGTCACCCACTTTAATAGTGTGTGTTTGGTTTGTGAGCCAGTTGACAACCCATTTTACAACAAAGGGGTTTACATTCAGTTTACTAAGTTTATAGGTAATGCCTGAATGTGGGATTGTGTTGAAAGCTTTTTCCAGGTCGAGGTATACTGTGTATACAGATTTGCTTTCATCAGTGGCCTTGGTCATATTTTCAAAGAAATCCACCAGATTTAATAGACAGGATCTGCCCTTCACGAAGCCAAATTGGGTAGGATCCAGGGTTTGGAGGTCACCTATGTATTTATGAGGTCCATAATGATACATTCCATGGCCTTACAGATGAAGCTGGTCAGGCTTATGGGTCTGTAATTCCCTGGGCCTCTTGCTAGGCCACCTTTGCAGAGAGGAACAACTGTTGCTGTTCTCCATTCCACAGGAAAAAAGCCTGTGATTAGGCTATGATTGAAAAGGGTACTTAATGGTGATGCTAGTTCATGTTTCAGCCTGTTTAGAAGACAGCCTGGGATGTCATCTGGTCCCATAGAGGCTGTGTCTTTTAACTTATACAAAGCTTTCATGACCTGTTTTTCAGATATGTAGGGTGGGGGGTCGGGAGAAGGTTTGCTGCAAGTTAGGAGGGGATAAGGGAGTGAAATATTTTCATCAAACCTATCCACTAGCAGGTTTGCTATTTCTGTGAGGTCAGTGTGCATGATACCATTACCCATTAGTTCTGCACATTCTTGGGTCCTACCCTTTAGGTTACATACATAGCTGTAAAAGGCCTTATGGTTACCCTTGGCTGTACCTGCAAAGTTTCTGTCAAAGGAACCTTGGGAGGATTTGACAAGTTGTTTTAGTTGCCTGTTGAGGCTGAAGATGGTGCTTTTCCATTGTTGGGGGACTTGCCTTTGTTTTCTTGGACAGCAACTTTTTGCATTTATTGTTAAGTTTGTTGATGCTGGATGTCCACCATGGCAGCTTGTTTTTACTTGAGGCTCTGGCTTTGATTCTTTCTGGTACAGCCGAGTTCATACACTTATGCAAGTGATTGTACAGGGCTTTAGTGTAAGCTTTGGTGTAGTTACCACTTCCAGCCTGGGCGGGGCTTGGAATGCATTTATACCTTCACCTAGGAGGGTATTGTTTGCCTTGGTGAAGTTTTTTAGTCTGATTTCACCATTTGTGAGTTCTGGTGGTAGTGCCAGCTCAAAGGTGACTGTTTTGTTGTCAGTTGTAACTAATGAGGGGTCCGACAGTTGCGGCAGTACATCTGTGTTGACATGTTGGTGAAGACCAGATGGAGAATGCTTGTTCCCCTTGTTGAGGTATTGACAATTTGTTCCAGGGCATTTGAATTAACAATGACAAGGAACTTTTGTTCATAGGTTCATAGGTAGGTACTAGGCTATCGGCCCAAGGGCCTATGTAAGCCTAGCCAACAAGGTTCCCTGGCTTACGCCACCCAAGAAAGTTATTTTCCTGTGCCACTGTCGAGCAGAGACACAGAAGTGATCCCCAGGGTGTATTTCCTATTTCCCATCCACTCATCAAGATTTTTCTTGAAGAGTGCTAATGAAGAACTTTGCTTGGCGTCACTTGTGCTAGTGAGTTTGGGCTAGCGTAGGTTTCCCAGTTGATGGTGAGATAATTGAAATCTCCCATAACCAGTGTGTTCGGTAAAATTTGGATTGTCTCTAGTTTGGTCAAGTTGGCTTCATGGGCATTGTGACCCATGGAGGGGGATCTAAAACTGGCTATGACTTGAATGGGGGTCTTACCCACCATAACCTGGACCTTGAGTAACTCCATGGAGTTGTCCAGTCTAACTAGATGGGAGGTTAATTTATCTCTAATAAACACTGAAACATCACCTCCTTTGGTTGTCACACATTTATTTTGTGGTCTAAAGGTGTGGAAGGCACTGTAGCCTTGCAAGGCTGGGGTACTCTCTAAGGCCAGGTTTCTGTGACTGCACAGACAGATACATCTTCTAGTGATAGAAGTGCTTCCAGGGATTGAAGTTATGGGTTTAAGCTCCTAACATTGAGCATCATGACCATTATTTTGTTCTGATTGATTTATTTCATGTCGGTAATATTATTTTTGAGACCTTGCCTAAAAAGGCACTATGGGGGAGGCAAGAGCCTTTCCCACGAGCTGAAAGCAGAGAGGTGCCAAATGCAAACCGTCTCTGGCAATGCAATGAGGTTTGTCGACCATGGCTTCCCAAGCTGCCAGGAACTGGATCCCCTTTGAATGACACCAAAATCTGAGCTAATTATTGAAATCAATCATTTTTTTTGTTTATACTGTGGCATCATTCTAGGTGAGAGTAGTATGCTCCTCAAGGCTAGAGACAGACCTACCTGGGACACATACTCAGAGAGTCCAACCATGTCTGTCTTCATATATTCCAGTGAGGTACTTCTCAGATCATTCACACCAATGTAAATTATGATTGAGTCATAACAGTACTTGTTGCTGAGAGACCTGAGTGCATGCATGATCTGACAAATCCTGGCACAGGACAGGCAGCTGACCAGGATTTTCTTCTTGTCCAACCTTGTGAGTGGGACATCCATGTGTCTCACTGCTGAGTCTCATATGACAAGAAAATGTGCTTTTTGAGTGTTACGCCTTACTGGCTTGGTGGGTAAGACACTGGTGTTGCTATGTGTCATGAGTGCTGTGGGGACTATGTTAGTTGTGGCAGTCTTGTGTTTCAGAGGTCTCTGGTGTTTCGTTAATTTTTTTGAGACAACCTCCATGTATGTGAATTTACGTGTTTGATGTGTCACAGGCTTATTGTGCCTGCTTATTTTAACTGTTTCTTTCTGAAATTGGTCTGCCTTGTTGCTGTAGCATAGACCAGATTCAGGCCTGCTGAATCTAGCTTTGTATAACTTGAGCACTGATCCAGGCCATCTTTTTTAGGAGCAGGTTCCCCTGCACCCTAGTGGCTGGAGTGTGCAGTTAGAACTTGTCTGATTGAAGACTGCTAGAAAAGGGCACAGTTTTGAGCTTGTTTCTGGTTAATTGGGTAACTTGTTTAAATCAGTTGTTCATTTTCTATTGTTTTATATATATATATATATATATATATATATATATATATATATATATACATGTTGTTGTGTCTTTCGGCTTTTCCCAGTTAGGGGTCGCCACAGCGGAATTCCGGTCCGCTAATGATTGGTAGTTGATTTTTTACATGCCGAGTTACCAGCCCTGATGCACAACCTTCAATGAAGGTACGCCCATTCACACATGTCTACACGCAGAAAACGCTCTAGCTGAGAATCGAACCGGACAGCGTCTTACTGTGAGGCGACAACACTACCGCAGAATATATATATATATATATATATATATATATATATATATATATATATATATATATATATATATATATATATATAAAATTGCACTTTATTCATCTGCTTTTACTGTATTTGTGTTTCTTCCTACTTTATTACTAGGGGCATTGACTACAACTCTGATCTGAGATATAACAATAAGTATCCTTTTCTGTGCATTTAAAGTGTTATTTTGATTGTATCTGCTTTATTTTCTGGAAAAAAAAAACTATTTTCCCACCTTTCTAAGCTAGTATAGCCAGTTTTTAGGTTAGTGCTGAATTCAGGGCTGTGTTACAAGTCTCTGTGTTTGCCCATACCTTACTTGAATGGAAGGACGTTTCTCTGTTCACCTGTGAGAGAGGGGAGCTTTGAGCAGCCTATCTGTCCCTGGAGGAGTGGTATCAGCCCAGAAATTAGTAGTTTATTGGCCATTTTGGGCTAATTTCTATCTCTTTTATTTCCCTGCTATAAAAAACGCATTTGCCCAGTTTTGTGCACCAGGCAGCGCCGGTTAACTAGGGTATAACTATTCCCGGCTCCACAAAGTCTCCTCTTCAATTTTCCCCTTAGAACTAGACAAACTTTCAACTTAAGCACTCAAACCATTCATTTCTCAGCCCAGCACTTGCTCAAAACTCATAGCAAGCACTTATAAACCCTAGCACTAGACCCCCCTATACTGTACAGAAGGACAAGGCTCTCTATTCGACCTTACCAGCCAATCAGTAAAACAGTTCACTGTACCTATCCAGGCATGTCCAAAGGGCAGTTTCAGGTGTACTCTCCAGTCCAACTAGTTAATCTGGGCATTTTGAGGCAATGTTACAACTGCCTCATGTACACAGACAACCCTCTCCTCCTACCACCAAACACTAATACATGTGAGAGATGCAATTATACAGCCAAACTGGAGGTTAAGCTCTCTCAACCCAAGACTGGATCAGACAGTCAAGAGGAGAAGAGAAATACTTGCATCACACCACCAGTCTCACACAGACCCATTAAACCAGCACCGGCAAAAAACACACATAAATACACAAAAAAATACTCAGAGGCTTTAAATAAAAATCTGCAAAAGCAACAGAGACCTCCAAAGCAGACATCCAAGCAACCTCCACCCCCCCAACACAAACCATGAAACACATACTTCACAAAATCAGTGTGCATAACATACCCAACACACTAGTAATAGGTGACTCTATAGTCAGGCACACTGACGTCCTACTCACTAGGCTGAACAAGGAGAAGGATACTGTTAGCTACCTGTCGGGTGCCAGGATCCGCCACATAACACAAGCACTCAGGTCACTCCAGAACAAGTAAAAATATGGCTCTGTCATTGTCCATGTTGGTGTGAATGACCTGAGCCATACCTCCCTGGACTACATGAAAAGGGACATGGAAGAGCTCTCTGATCACATAGCCCAGGCTGGTATGACCCTGACCCTGAGTACATCCTGCCCTCACCAAGAATGATACCACAGTATAAAGAAATAATTATCAATTTCAACAATTGGCTAAGTTTCTGGTGTCATTCAAAGGTAATCCAGTGTCTGTCCACCTGGAATGACATGCTCGACAAGCCATGCTGCTTCGCTAGAGACGGCTTGCACCTGTCACCCTTAGGCTTTTGAATACTCGCCAAGGCTCTTGCCACCCCCATAGTGCCTTTTTTAGGCAAGGATCAAAAGACAAACCCACCACCATAAATAGCACTAGTAACAACAAACTGAGGGTAATGCTGCTCAATGCCAGAAGTCTAAACCTCAACATGCATGCATTCGAGGCACTCCTCAGTATGGAGAAAATCAATATATGTGCAGTAACAGAAACCTGGTTTAAGGCTCCAGAGAGCACCACAGCACTACCAAGCTACAACTCATACCATACATTTCGGCCACAGAACCCGGACCGAAATACAAAAGGTGGGGGTGTATCCATATTCATCAAGGATACCCAATCCTCCAGGTTAGTGGCACAGCACGATGCTTCAGAGATCATCCACGTGCAACTAACAGCAGGCAAAACTGCAGTTCAAATTGTAGCTTGCTACAGATCACCCACCATGTCCCAGGACCCCATTCTGCATTTCAGGAAACACTGGAGAACATAAAGGTCCTACCAAACACCCTAATATTGGGTGATTTCAATTACCCAAACATTAACTGGGAGAACTACTCAAGTACTAACTCCCTTGCCCAACATTTCCTAGAATTTATAAACTCAAGCACCCTGGATCAACTGGTCAACACTCCCACCAGAGGTGACAACATATTGGACCTGGTCATCACCAACATGGGCAACCGGTGTTCCTTACTGGAGATCAACCCCTCACTGGTTAGATCTGACCATAAATAAATCACTCTCAATATCCACATTCCGCCCCTGGTCAAGGAAACCACCATGAAAAAATTTTCAAAAGCAAACTTCACGTTACTTAAGACCAAGGTGGAAAGTTTCAAAGCCCCCATGCTAAAGGATAACACTGTCCAAGCTACAAAATCCTTTACTAATGCATTCGATGGGCACCTACAAGAATGCTTGGATCATGCTATCCCAAGCAAAACCAAGACTCACACCTCCAAGAAAAGGAAACCAGCCTGGTGGACCCCTGCCATAAACAAGCTATACAATAGAAGGAAAAAACTAGTACAGAAATGAGTAAAATCCCAAGAAGGAAAGACATCCCTGATCAGTATCAGGAAGAAACTACAATCCCTCATAAAGTCATCCAAGGCTAGCTTCGAAAGAAAAATTGCCAAGGACACTAAAGATAACCACAAGGCATTCTTTAGCTATGTCAAAAATCTAAGTGGCAATGCTCAGATCTGCTCAGAGTTAGTGCAGAATGACACAAAATACACTGAACTGACTAATATCGCCAACATCCTGGCAGACAGGTTCAGTGCAAACTTCACCTATCACCTCCAGAAGGGCCCATAACCATACCAGAAGAATGTAGAGCCCCTGAAATCACAGACACTCAGGTTAAAACAGCCCTCTCCAAAGCCAAAAACACAGCATCAATGGGACCAGATGGTGTCCCAGGCTGCATCCTACATGAGCTCAAAGACAAACTAACTCCTCACCTAAACACACTGTTCAAACTCAGCCTTTCCGCAGGCTACATACCAATAGAGTGGCGCACAGCAATGGTTATTCTGCTCCACAAAGGTGGCGCCACAACAGACCCCAGGAACTATCACCCTATAAGCCTGACTAGCTTGGTCTGCAAGGCTATGGAGCACATCATCATGGAACTCCTTAACAGAGACATTGGGAACATCCAAACACTGGACCCTACCCAGTTTGGCTTTGTTAAGGGCAGATCATGCCTCCTAAACCTGGTGGACTTCTTTGAGACAGTTGCCAAGGCTATAGATGAGGGAAAGGGGGTACATACAGCCTACCTAGACCTCGCAAAGGCCTTTGACACCATTCCCCATTCTGATATTATAGACAAGTTCATCAGCCTGAACATAAATCCCTACGTCACAAGATGGGTTGCCAACTGGTTCATGGACAGAACCCACATGGTGAGAGTTGCGGGAGCTAGGTCCGACTCTAAACCGGTTACAAGTGGCATTGCCCAGGGCACAGTCCTAGGACCCTTCCTGTTTGGCATATACTTCTCAGAGGTACAGGCAAGCACAGGAGGACTATAGCTGACCAAGTTCACAGACGACTGCAAACTAGGGGCTATAACTGACTCTCTGGCTGACACAGACATCCTCCAAAAGGGTCTCACTGAGATGGACACCTGGTGTCAAAATCATGGCCTCAAGCTAAATTCTAAAAAGTGCATAGTCATCCCCTTTGGCAAAAAACAAAGTACCCACAAACTACCACAAAGGTGGTAGTCCCCTAAATATGGAAGATGTAATAAGGGATCTGGGGACCCAAGTAGATAGTAATCTCTCCTTTGATAATCACATTGCCAAAGTGGTTAGAAAATTCTTCTGTGTGGCACATCTAATTGCAAAAGGGTTCACATCCAGATCAAAAGAGATCATTGTGCCCCTCTACTCATCACTCATCAGACCCATCATAGAGTACAATGCCCCATTTGGGATGTACCTTACAAGACACCTGCAACAGCTGGAAAGACCACAGAGGTACCTCACCAAGAGGATCACTGGCCTCAAGCAGATACCCTATGCAACTTGACTGAAGAATCTCCAGCTGTACTCAGTTGCATACTGCCTACTCAGAGGTGATCTCTGCCTGACATACAAGGCCATGTCCAACCCAGAATTGATGGACATGCTCCACCTAAAGAAAACCATATCCCCCCAAGCCACATGCTCTAGAGATCTAAACCTCACCACAACAATAAATAGGATGTGCTGAAGGGATAGATTCCTGTCCCAGAGACTTCCCATGCTTTGGAACAAGATTCCAATCTACATTAGGCAGAGCTCCTCACTAACACTCTTCAAGAGAAACCTTAATGAGTGGATGGGAAACAGAAAGTTTACCCCAGGGATCACTTCAGTGGCTCTGCTGGACAGAGGAACAGGGAACTAATCTAAGGGGGTGGCAAAAGCCAACACATTCTGGCTAGGCTTATAATAGCCTTCGGGCAGATAGCCTAGTACCTACCTATAAACCTATAAAAATATCTCTTCAGCACACGACTATACAACATGACATACAGTTCTAACACATTTGTAGCACAAGCATATGAATCATGTTGGCATTCACAACTGGCATATAATTATTTACAAAATTCCAGATAGCTGAGCAGGCTGTAGCTCCTTTTGTTACAGCAGGCGATAAAAAGTGCAGTAAATAGTATAAATAAGCAAAAAAAAAAAAACAGGCAACTTATGTTTTTTTGGAAGCTCAGAAGCTTCTAGTCATCTGATATCTCACCTCAGAGTTGTGACTGGTAGCCCACCTCAGTTTAGCTCAGTACAAACACCATCACTTCAGCCTTCACCAGGGTAAGCAGGTAAAAATGGGTGGCTGGAAGAATGGACATTATATGTTTTGTTTTTGGATGAGTGGTCATTATATGTTTAATTACTGAAGAATATGGTTCTGTTTTTTTGCTTGCCATGTTATAATCATTAATGCACTTGCATCTGTTGAAGAGCATGTTTCCAGGTGGCCTCACATTCAAGAGATACAAGAATTGATTCTCACTAAGTGAAAAATTGGCTAGGCTTAAAATAGACCATAAAGACAGCTAGCCTAGCACTTAGATATGAACCTATGAGTACTTCAAGGCTCAGTGCTTGGCCCACTCCTGATTGGCATCTGTTTCTCAGAGGTCAATTCTAATGTCTAGAGCATGACTGCAAACTGGGAGCTATCATACAATCCCCCCATGACACTACCACTCTGCAAAAGGATCTAACTCAGACAAATGACTGGTGTCATAGCCATAGATTAAAACTTAATGCCAAGAAGTGCATTATAGTGCCTTTTGGGAAAAAAAGTCCACCCAGGTTAATTACTCTATCAATAAGACACCCCTAAGAGTTGACCACTGTAACTGATCCTACACACCCCCAGCAAAATAAATAAATAAAAGGATGTTCCTTCTACTAGTTCACCATCCAGGTGGCCAGATGCATGACACACATACACACACACACACCCCACTTATGCCCCAGCCATTCAAGTTCTGTTTTTGTTCTCTGTCCCTAACCTTCCTTTAAGATATTTTATTTTAAGAAAAAGTTTCTTCTTTTAAACTGTAAAAAAACAGTTGCTACAGTTTACTGTACATCTGCCTGCAAGGAATGATTCACCTCTCATGTTTTAGTTTAAAAAAATGTTTTTAAACTATAGCAAACTGCTTGCTAAAAATGTAGCAAACAGTTACATCCTGCCTGCATAGAGTGCTTTTTTTTTTTTTTTTAACTTCTATTAAAACTGTAGCAAACTGCTTGCTACTAATTTAGCAAACAGTTGCTACAGTTTATACCCTGCCTGTCTGCATGGAGCACTACAGTGCTCAGGTCTTAGTTAAAAAAAGACATTGTAGCATACTACCTGCTACAATGCAGCAAGCAATGTTACAATTTAGACAATACATGGAGCACTACAGTACTCAGGTTTGACAGCAATTGCATTGAAGAGCAACTGGGATTGGCTGATCATGCCTCTTTGCAAACAAGGCAGTTGTCCCTCTCACCCTGCCCTAGCTATGCTATTGTTTCTAACCTTCTGTGGCCTTGAAATTATCCTGCCATTAAGTTAGCAGACTTTCTCCAAATAACAAATGCAGTTCCAGATCACCATCAGGGAGCTCTGGTATCCTATTCTACCATACACAACTCCTTCAAGCATTCATGGCCAGTCATAAGCCCCTCCAATACAGGACATCAATGCTTTTGTCAGTGGCAGTTTTTTGTTGTGGGATCATCATATAGGAGTTCTGTAAGGTCAGGCCTTCACTAAGTTCACAGTTATAACTTCTTCACCTAATCCCCAAGCCACTTGCGCAAACGAATCACGATGGAACATGCAGATTCCTAATCATGACCCCCTTTATGCACCTCTGCATGCACAATGAAAATGTGCATGAAGCACACTTCTTGATCCATAGCTGTTAAGTGTGAGTGCTGCTGCAGATCCTTCCCTACCTTCCACTTTTGGAATACAGAAGTAGTCCTCAGATATTAATTTTCCCTCCTGTTCTGGCCTTTTCCTAAACCAGGCACATCAACATCAAAGCTGGGTGCCTTATTTCTCTACCACAACTTAAAATGCTTGGGAGCCAGTCTGACTACATGCATTGTACCTTGATATAATCACGCATGATAGATATATCTCAAGGTATTATGCGTCAGCAATCTCTTTAATGTACTTTGAGTTGAATGTAGTCAATGTATCTTTTCTTCAGCAATTTGTTGAATGTGCAATACACAGATAAAGGCTGCTATTGTTCAGAACAGAGACTACATTATCAGTGATTAAAATTAGAATAATTACTGATACAGTAATAAACACCAAATCAGATGTAATGCTGTATTTATTTTTAATTTTGTTCTGAAATCTTCAATGGCAGGGTTGTGGCCTTATGAAAAAAGTTTCCTTTTTGTTGATATTTCAACACTCTAGTATCATCTTTAATTCCTTGTTTTTAACACTGTTTCATAAATATTTTTTTTGCTAGACTTTCTTTAGATGATAAGCACTCCATGCTTGCACTCCATGCTTGCCAACTATCTTTCAGTCTATCAAATAAATAAAAGTGGCAGCATAGTTTACTCTGCTGG
Organism: Protopterus annectens; assembly: GCF_019279795.1. NCBI lineage: Eukaryota > Metazoa > Chordata > Ceratodontiformes > Protopteridae > Protopterus > Protopterus annectens. The sequence continues at coordinate 1,168,413,886 of NC_056733.1, read as the reverse complement.
CAGCAAATGCCTTTGTTTTCTCTCTGTTGTCAAGGTAATTATGGTCAAACTGAATTGCTCACTCATCACAGACCATCACAAGCAAGGCTGCTTCCTCCACAGAGTACAAAATGAAATCATCCGGGTTATACAGGGGCATATATATATTATTCATTATTATTTATAGTTTTAAGCAAGTAGTTTACAGATGGTATATGAAAATCCTCCCTTTGTATTTCCGGGTATCTTATGCAACAGGTGTCTAGCTTCTACCCACACAAGTATTTCCCTTTTAATATGAAAAAGTAGCCTTTATTCTAAGTGTTCTTAGAATTCTGACTGAAATACATTCTGACAAGGGACTAGAGATCCAAGTCTACTGCAAACATTCCATGACCTGAAAGCAATAAAACTGAATGTTTTACTGATAAAGATGGAGTTGATAAGTTATTTATTTTTACAATCACATTATGCTAGGTGAAACTGACAACAGGAGCAGCAGAGGGAACTAAAACTGCTCTGGCATCAGTGTAGCAGGAAATGGATGAAGGCTAAAGGAGGGCATTACAAGAAAGGGCTCAAGCAACAATAAGGGCCTCCATGGTGGAGGCTATATTCCCACATAGAAATACTTGCAAATACCAGTGACCAGATCTCCAGGAGATAAGATACATACATGCTGCAGTCTAAGCTATTGTGTGTTGGGGGATAGAACCAATGAAGGCCTGTACAGTAGTAGGTAAAGCTGGATAGGAAGACAACTAGTATAGAGCTTTCTGCAGTTCATTCTAGCCGATCAAAAAACTCAGTGTCAGTGTCCTTAGAGGTATTCTGCCTAGCAAATGTGCAGTTGGGGTCTCCAATTACTGTTTTGACTCTTTTTCAAGCATGGTAACATCAATGTGGTTGAAGCCATTTATGGCTGACAAACATCATCTTTGTATTTGTACACATTTCAGTGTTGGTACATTTGCACTGTGACAAACATCAGCTTTGTATTTGTACACATTTCAGTGTTGGTACATTTGCACTGTGACAAACATCAGCTTTGTATTTGTACACATTTCAGTGTTGGTACATTTGTACTGTGACAAACATCAGCTTTGTATTTGTACACATTTCAGTGTTGGTACATTTGCACTGTGACAAACATCAGCTTTGTATTTGTACACATTTCAGTGTTGGTACATTTGCACTGTGACAAACACCAGCTTTGTATTTGTACACATTTCAGTGTTGGTACAGTTGCACTGTGACAAATATCATATTTGTATTTATACAAATTTCAGTGTTGGTACATTTGCACTGCAACAAACATCATATTTGTATTTGTACACATTTCAGTGTTGCTGCATTTGCACTGTGTGATTTTTGATGCCTCTTACTTTAAAAATTTGCTGTTTCCATATCATCAGGCCTGAACCCTTCCTTCTGTTACACTGGGGCTGCTAGAAATTCCAGGGTGCACTGAAAGCCTTAGTAATGTAATTTTCATATAAAGCACCAAAACATTCAAATTGTTTACAACAGTTTTTCAGTAGTTCCCCATATTGACAAGCTTTAAGTGGTTCCTCAAAGCCTGTTTATTTCCGATAACTTTTAATTTACAACTGATATTTTATTAACTTAATCACTCTGTGAATTGTTTAAGCCTTCAGCTTCATATTCATTTAAGTGCTTGCAACCAGGCACTTATACAAATTAAATAATACAGCAAGAAAAAAAAAAAAGAAAAAAAAAGCAGTGAGAGTAAAACAGACAATAAACGCACACACAAAACATCAGTAAAAATATTAGCAAACAAGACACACATGCAGTATATGATGGATCAATAGAAAGCCAGCTCAAAAGGTGCTCACCAGCAAGGTTTAAAATAAATTAATTTAATATGGTAGGAACATTGGAGAGTAGATTAAATATACAGGAAATTACATTTTTGGATACAAAGGTAAAAATAGAGAAGGGTGAATTGCTTAGCTCTCTTTTGTTAAAGCTACTATCATGCGTAGGAAAGGTATGTACTCACCATAACAATTGATCTATGCTGTCTCCATCTGGTTCAACCTCTGGGTTATTGTAGCCGATGGCAGCCAAATCCTACTTCAACTCACCTGGTTCTGCCTCCCTTACCCACAAACCCCTACTACCCAGCAGATATCTCAGATTGAATCTGCCCCTCCTTAATCTAACTGTAAATTAAAGTTCTCACACAAAGGAAAAAGATAAAGGACTCCAAGAAAAGGACAGCAATTGAGCCTCCCCAACTTGGTCGTCTTAGGCACCAAGATTAGACAAAAAGGTTGGGGCAGGATGTGGGAAGGTTGAACCAGATGGAGACAGACAGCAGATATTATTACAGTGAGTACATAACTTTTGTATCTGATATTGTCTTCTCCATCTGGCTTCAACCTGTGTGAGTCCTCAGCCATATAAAAATCCACAGGAGGATCTACAACATGGAGGAATCAGAGGAAGCCCTGGACCTAGACTGAATGTCAGACTTGTTGTGAGAAACAAAGGTGTGATGACCCACCCAAGCAGCTGCTGCACAAGCATTATCCAAGGAAGATCTGGAAAAGAAAGCCACAGAAGTAGCGTGACCCTTAGGTTTACCATGAAATGTCTTGCCTCTCAAGGTATAAGGAAAGGGAATACAGTCTGACAGTCACTTAGATAACATCAGTTTAGACACAGCATGGCCCAATCTGAATTTCAAAAGGGAAATAGAGCTGACTCGACTTTCTAATCATTTTTGTCCTGTCCAAGTAAAACCTCAGTTGTCTATGCACATCCAGTCAATGCAGCAAGTCTTGCCCCTTGTTTGAGAAATTAGGGAAAAACAGAAAGGTAAATAGAACTATTCAAATTACTCTTGAGGGCTATCTTGGGAAGAAGAGAAGGATTAGTGAAGAGTGAAACCCTATCTTTGTGGGATACCAGATAAGGAGGAGTAGAATCTAGAGCTTGTAGCTCTCCTGGCTGAGGCAGCGGCATCAGAAACAAGGTTTTCCAAGATAACAACTTTAGGTCTGAAGTAACATATGGTTTGAAAGGAGGGCCTACAAGGACTTGCAACATGAAAGGCAAATCCCAAGGAGGGATAGGATCCTGAACAGGAGTACGCAGAAGAAATGCATCTTTAAGGAAAGCCTTGGAGATTTTCAAAAAAGCTAAGGAAATGTTATTCCTACTAAAAATTAGAAATGGCTGTCAGTTATACCTTGATTGTAGAAAAAATAGAAAAATTAGAGTCCGAATTAAACAATTCAGACTCTGAAGGAGTGGAAAAATAATCAAACCCTTGAGATTCCATCCACATCACAATACACTTTCATTTACTCAAATACCCTTTTTCTAACAGATAGCTTTTTGGACAAAGACAAAATATATACAACATTATCAGACAGCTTGGGATTCCTGGACATCATGGAAACTTGAGATACTGCAGTTAACTTGAGGGACTGCAGATGGGGAGGTTCCAGACCCACTCAATCAGAAATGAAATCTAGAGTGGGATCCAGGACCAAAGGAGGGTATCACAGAAGAGGCCACATAAAGGGGAACCACACCTGATGAGGCCAGAAGGAAGATATGAGAATTACTGTCAATCTGCAATGGGCTGCCTTCTGACAAAATTTGACAATCAGGAGAACTGGAAGATATATGTATAGGAGACCCAGGAGCAAAGAACACAGAACAGCATCTCTGGGTGACTGCCCCTGAGGAGGGACAAAGGCATAATGGTTGTTGCATTTGGTGTTGGTGGGGAAAGCAAAGATGTCACAGCATGGACTGCTCTAGCACCAAAAGATCTGAGCTGCAACTCTCAGACTCAGAGACTACTCATGAGAAGGAAAAATATTCTTACTCAAACCATTGGCCAGAATTTTGGACCTCTTCAGGATATGCAATGCAATCAGAAACTGCTGAGATGAGATCACCCATTGCTAAACCCTCATGGCCTCTCACCAAAGAGGATAAGTGCATGTTCCATACCTCTCAACCTCTTAGCAGAAAAAATCTGGACAAAGGTAAAATAATGGGGGCAAAGGTCCAAAAACAGAGACAGATTTTAAATACTGCTCATATTAATTTAGAACATTGTTAGAATAATAGGTTTTGCATTGGCATGCATTTTCTGAAGGAAATGAAGTCTGAAAATCAAATATCTGTCATTATTTAGTGACTTCAATCTACTTCACTCTTCATTGATTTGCAGAGAACTACAAATTTTTTGAGAAACAGAGCAAAAATATGAGTCAAAAATGTGGACATTCTGCAAAAATCTGGACAGTTGAGAAATATAGCATATTCCCACCAATTGTTTAGATACCGGACAATGGACATATTGTCCATCTGGATCAAAATCACACCTTTTGGGAGGTTATCCTAAAAGGACTGCAACACAAGGAGGATAAGGGTAGGGTTAGTGATGTAACTGAAGAGAGTAAGAAATGTAGGAAGCAAGGTGCACAGCCCTGGTGAATAATGATGGAATAAGGTTGTTGTTGACCTACAGTAATAATGTAGGAGGTATCTGTAATATAGTCAGACAGAACTGGAAGATCCTGCTATCGGATAACAGATTGAGGGGAGTTCTAGGTGAGGTACCATCATTTGGCTTTAGGAGAAATAAGAGTGTGAAAGACTTGTTATGTCATGAAGGTAGGAAGGAGCAACATGCCATATCTAGACATGTGGGTACCAAGATATGCAGGATTTGTAACGCATGTGCACATATTGATCAGACAAGTACTTTTATACACTCTGTAACAAGGAAAGTTTATAAATTTGATTTGTATGCAGACTGTAGGACTATGAATGTAATATACTTAGCTATCTGCCAAAGATGTACTTGTTTTTGTGTAGGTAAGACGAATTGTATGCTCAAAAATAGAATCTTGAATCATCTGTCTTCTGTTAGATTAAAGAATGAACATGTGCATTATATCGACATGTTTCAGAGTCTGAAATTCATACATTCAGATTTATGGTTATTCAATGCATAAAAAAGAAGGTTAGAGGAGGTGACTTGGTTAATGATACTGAGCTCCAGGAGACTAAGTGGATAATAGAACTAGGAGCAAACACGCCCCCTGGGCTGAATGATGTTATATAAAGCCAGCCTTGAAAAATAGGAGGGTAAATTACTGAATGTGATTAGATGCTATGTTTTATTTAGGGGGTGGTGCTTCAATGGTAAATTATCTGAAGAAGGGCTTAGTCCAGAAACTGCTCATCACAGTTTGTCTCATTGTTTTATTTGTTTTAATAAAAATTTGTTCAAGTGTGGTGGTTACTGCCTTTTTTTGCTCCCCACCCAAGAAGGGAGGCATCCATGGTGGCCATGGCCACGACTTGGGGAAGAATGAACAGTCTTCTATTGATTACTAAAGGCAACTGTAACCATCACATAATCTGATTGTGACACACCTTTGTCATCCTGACAGGTTCCTGACCGTCCATTGGATGTGTCAAACAGGCCTATTGCACTGCAAGAGTCCATTACAGAACCCTCATGTGGTACCTCACTAAAGGGACTACCCCTACTGAAGCTGCCATGTGGCCTAAGAGTTTCAAAATCATGTGACCTGGAGGTTTTGCAAGGGCAAGCACAGATATTGCCTGGGATTGAAGCCCGATTACTCTGGAGCTTCTAAGCTTGGGAATTTGGTTGAAGGTATCTAAGTGGCAATCTATGAATTCTAATGTCTGGACTGATTGTATACTCAGCTTTAGACAACTGGCAGTTAAATGGCCACACAGCTAGAGTAAGTTGTCCCTCACCAGCCGTGAGTAGAGATGCTCTCATGGGGGCAGTAAGAAACCAGTCATCCAAGTATCTAAACACCTGAAACGCCTGCGGCCAGCACCAGGCTACAACCAATGCCATGCACTTGGTGAACACCTAGGGGAGATTGATGAGACTAAATGGCAGGACTATGAATTTTTAATGATTGTCCCCCAACCAGAACTGCAGAAACCTCCTGGAGCACCTCTCTATCTTGATATGATGATAGTTATCCTTGAGGTCTAACAAGCACATCTAATCATTCTTCCTCAGCAGACGTAGAATAGCTTGTACTGAGACCATCCAGAATATGGTATGTTTCATGAAGGGATTCAATTTGCTCAAATCCAAAATAGACCTGAGGTCCTTTTTCTTCTTTGAACCTTGAGTGGACCCTGGATCCTCATTGGTCTGGTGAGACTTGTTGGATAACTCAATTTGCCAGCAGTTTCTGAATCTATACTGCTGCCAGCAGTCTCTGACAAGGTGGAATATGTGGGAGACATTTGTGACCAAGCTTTGGAATTTCTAAAAAGGCAATGGCATAACCTTTGGATATGCCAATTAACACCCACGTGCCCCAGGTGATAGCCTCCAAGTTTCTAGGTGAAGAGCCAAGCGACCCCATCTGCCTCCAAAGCAGGACAGTCATGCCACCTTTCAGGATCACTGATAGTGTCTGTCACAGAAAGCTCCACAGGCAGAGCCAATTATGGACCCCCCCCACCCAATTGTAGAAGGTGCCCTCAGAAGGAGCATCCTGTGACGGCTGTTGTGATTTTCTAAAAAAAATATGTTTTCCCTTCTTCTGATTCCTTGAGAAGCTTTGCTGAGGAGTAGCAAAATGCATTCCTATGGCAGACAATGTCTTCCCATTTTGCTTGCTCCTAGTAAGAGTGTCCTTAATCTTAGGCACAAGCAGGGAAGAGCCATTGAAAGGGACATTAACAAAAGATGTCTTGAAGCAGTCTGCAAAGTTGCACAGCTGATTCCAAGCATGGTGTTGTATGGCAATGCTGGTGCCAGTTACTCAGGATGTTCCATCGGCTGTATTCAAAATGAGCCCAACGGAAAAACTGTCAATGAACTGAAGAGTAGACAGTCATGTCTTCTGAACCTCTGGGGACTGCTGCATTTTAGTATACCTTGACATGTCAGTTACAAGATCATGCAGAAGCCTTGCCAGGTGGGATAAGTAATTGAGTGCCCTCAAAGCAAATGTTGCTGAGACATAAGATTACTTCCCTAGATGGTCCAAAGCTGAAGATTCTCTATTAAGAGGATGGATTGAGGATCGCTCTTCAGAGATCTCCTTTTTTGTGGTGGCCACCACCACAATCACATCCATTTCCAGATTCTTGGTCCAGTGCAATTAATCCTTGGGAGGAGCAAGAATTTTTTCAGACTTCTTATGAACAGGCTTCACTGTGTTGGGTTCCTTCCCTGCCCTCCAAGGCACTAAATCTATGAGTGCGTCCAGAGAGTTAACCACCCAGGGTATGGATAGGCCCATGATGAAGGCCTCTAAAAGTATTGACTCCTCTGGAGAAGGGGCTTCAGTGGCCCAGAACCCATACTGGTGAAGAAGAACCAACAGATTGCCAAAGGAGGTGTCATTATGTGGTGACTTAGGGGCTCTTCTTTGAGGTTAGTATCCTCTGTGAAGGACTCTTTGGGCAAGTTAAAGTGCTTCCTCCTGCACATCCTATTACTTGAGACCTCCCATTTCAGTGAAGCTGGAGGAGGAGGGAAAAGGATGGAAGCCAAGAAAGGGAGATGGATTGGAGGCCAACCAGTATGGCCTGTCCAGGGGTGAGGCTGATGACTGGCTGCAGGCACAGATGAGAAGGGAGATGGGACACAGGCTGAGGAAGACCATCCCATCTCCTGAGCAAAGAATACTCTCTCCATGACTTCAAAGGTGGATGTGGAAGCTGGTCGCCTGGAGTGACAGTCCCAGGATCTGAAGGAAACAAAGGTGTGTTCAAATCAGGCAAGTTACACTTCACCCAGATGTTATGACTAGAATCAAGCTGTTGAGGGTCAATGCTTTAAGCAAGAAGGATGAACCCAAAGCTATGATCATCAAAACTAACCCATAAATGCCCAGCTTGATGCTACAGCTCCAAGGTCCACCTAGCTCTGGCACAGCCAGAGTCAAGACCAAGGAGAACATTGAAGGTGAAGATGGTCAAGCCATTAGATTCAACCTCAAAGGTGGAAAACACAACCATGCTCGGATCCATAGTGGCCAAGGGAGGAAATCAGGGAGATGGAGCTGATGTTCTGGAAATGGGTGCAGGACTTGAAGGGATAAGACCTAATTACATCTGAGTCTGTAAGAAGACCAGTATCAGCTGCTTCAAGTCTGGAGTATTGAAACAGCAAATCAACCTTGATGACTGAGCAGATGAATCCACCACTGGGGGCTTGGAAGGTCACTTGGAAAACAAAGAACTCACCTTTTGGATACAAGACAGAGAGATTCAGAACCAGGGAGTTAAAGGAGAAGACTATGGTGACATCTTTGGTGGAATGGAAGAGTAGAAGGGGGAAGCTACCTGACCTGACAGAGCCCCTTTGGCCAAAAGAGGCTCGGCATGTTCACAGCTGGGATCAGAACCTTGCTCATGCTTGGCACTGAGGGTGATTAACTCCAAGGCATTGAAGCCAATGCTACTGCCAAGGTTGCCAGGCCACACAAAGGTCTTGAACCTTCAGGTCTGGTGAGCAAGAAGAGGATCCAAGAGTGGAGATGCTGGAGGACCTCTTATGGTCTCCTCTAGAGATCCTGGAATCCTTTGAAGAATGGTGAGATTTGTTGGAACCATCCTCTGGCACAGAAGATATAGAACCATTGGGAAGGAGAACCTTCAAGACTTACTTAGCTATCCTCTCATTAACTGCCCTGGATCTGAACCCCTCAAAAATAGAACGGGAGAATCAAGGTGAGCAGCCCCCAAGCAATACATGTACTTGTCATGCGTATCTTGAGAGGGCAGCTTGTGCCCATGAGCAACACATTTCTTGAACTCCTTATCCATGGATATGGAAGATCCCTAGAAAAAAAAACACAACACACTACACAGTAAAACAGTACACAAACCTACACATTAACCCTACAGAAAACCTTCACATTAACCCTACCCTACACAGAAACAGAAAGACAACATTGTAAGCTAAAAATCTCAAAGAGATGGGAAAAGCCTGCCACTAACTGCACACACACACATGACAAAGCTAAAAATCCCAAGAAAAAAATTAATACCTATGCATAGCTAAGCTACCTAACCTATCTTATAATGAACTATATCAAAAGGTAGGGGAAAAGCACTAGAAAAAGCACCAAAAAGGATACATTTTTTAAAGCCACAGATCAAGCAGCTGACTGGAATGGAGGCAAACTGATCTGAGGTATCTGCTGTGGAATGGGAGATTATTGTCAGGGGAGGCAGAGCCCAGTGAGTTGAAGACTAGAGGATTTGGCCAGCATTAAAATGAGCTAGATCCAATAACCCACAGGTTAAAGCCAGACACAGAAGACAACACTGGATACTTTATTGTATGCTACTAGCTCTCACTCACATTTATTTAGTAGCCTTGAGGAACTCCGGTAGAGTTGTGAAGATATGGAGACAGAGAGTTCTGTCAACTGCCTGTTGCCTATCTGATAGATAACTTGAGAACCAGTTTAGGGAGTGGAGGGAGAGACCAATTTTAGAGAGCTGAGTTAGGAGTAAGGGGTGAGAGATAGTATCAAATGCTTTTGATAGGTCAAGAAATAGGGAAGAGATAATTTTACCAGAGTCACAGGTTTTGTTGATGGTATCCATAAAAGATATTAAAGCAATCATAGTACTGTGACCAGGTCTAAACCCATGATGTGTGGGGGATGGAATCTGGTTTTCACAAAGAAAGTTTATAAGTTGTACATGTATACATCTTTTAAGGAGCGTAGAGATAGGTGAAAGGATAGCTATAAGATGATAGTTGGAGATGTCGGTAGAGTTTCTGCCTTTGTAGAGTGGTAGAATAAATGCCTTTTTCCCCCAGTGTTGGGACATAGGATTCTAGAATGGATCTGTTTTGAATACTGATGGGATATGCAATGGCTTCTGCTGTTAGTTTTAGATATTCTGTGGGTAGGTTATCAGCTTGTTGGAGCTGGGTTTGAGTTAGAGAAGTAGTCTTTTGATGGTATTAGTTAAAACAGGTTTAAGGGTGAAGGTGGGTGAAGTGTTGGTTGTTGCCTGACAGGAGTTGAAGGAGGTCATAATGTTGGGATGGTGGATGGGAGAAAATAGTGCAGATGGACTATTATGATTAGGACTGTTTAGGGTTGGGTCGCAAAGACCCTGGGAAAAGTTATATTTGATATGCTATTAATAAAGTGTGAGTTAAAGAGACTGGCTATTTGTGTTGGAATTTTATTGGGGTGTGGACATGGCTTGGCTTTAGTGTCAGGGTTTAAGAGTGAAATAATGGATGTCCAGAATTTTCTGGGGTTTTGGTTATGATTGGTTTGATGTTTTTGATGGTACTCTGTGTTGTCTTTGGTTATTTATCGTTTTACTTAGTTGCAACACTGCCTGAATTTTTATAGGTCTTGGGATTTTTATTTTTTAGCCATTGTTTCCAGGCTTTGTCTTTAACTAGCATTAAGTCTTTAGTCGATTTACTTTGACTCTTTTTACCTGAGGAGGTGCAAGGCTGTTCAGAGTTTCCAGAAATGTCGCATTAAATTAATTCACTGCATCATCTAGAGATAGTGTTTTCAGGATGCACCAGACAAAATCTTTTAGTATATTGATAAATGTTTGTGGATTGAATTTGGACACATTCATTATTTGTTTATAATGATGTAATTTTGAAAGGATGGAGCTGTTCTATGAACAAAGGCGGGGAGATGACCGCTAAGTGCATTTGCAGGTGTACTGGCTGTGGAAATTTTACTTGGATCTGTAACCAATGTCCAGCCTAGGACAGAACCTTCATTATTATTCTTATTCAGTCTAGTTGGAGTAGTATAAGTTGAATGAAATTAAGTAGGTTAATGTTTGATGAAGGAAATTTTGAGCAGAAGTTTAATCAGTTAATATTCATGTCACACAGAATGATGGTTTCATTTTTCCAAAATAGGTATGTTATTGCCAGGGGGGTTATATATATATAAAATAAAATATAGATATAAAATAAAAATGCTACAGAAAGAAAAAGGAATGCTTTTTTCAAAGAAAATGAATAATTTTATTTTGTTACTTCTTCTTCTTTTCCTGGTTAGCGGTCACCATAGCGGAACACCTGTCTGCTCATAATTGGCAGTGGAGTTTTATGGTGTCGAGTTGCCAGCTCTTCCACATAAGGCACACACACACTCACACCTAGGGCCAATTTAGAGTGTCCAATCCACCTACAGCATGTCTTTGGGATGTGGGAGGAAACCGGAGTACCCGGAGGATACCCACGCGACCACAGAGAGAACATGCAGACTCTGCACAGAAGGCACTGCAGCCAAGGATCAAACCAGAGAACCTCTTGCTGTGAGGCGACAACGCTAACCACTGCACCACCATGGTCACCCAATTTTATTTTGTTACTAAATAGAAATAACCATTTGAAATATTGGGATATTCTTTGTATAGAAAGGTAATGATTTTTTGTGAGCTTGACTAAGTCTATCTTGTCTTCTATTGTTTTGTAGTAGCATAATAACTTGATTCCACATGAGGGGCTATTATGGGTAATGCATATTCTCTTCTGGTCATCAAAACATCTGTGACTATCACCTATTGTATTTCAAGTGAGAGCAAATGTGAGATACTGTAGGCCACCTTAAGTTGCTGTAAAATGTTAAAAGTAGCATATTCTATATGGTTGTAAAAGGAAAGTAATTTGTCCATCAGAACATCTAAATATTTCTTCTGCCTTGTGTAAGACGTTAATGTTTCTACAAGGGAAAAGATACAGGGGGTTGAGACTGCACCTAACTTGTCTGGAGCAGCAAAAACTATGATGGTGAATTTGATGGTGTTTACAGTCAGTTTATTATTGACAGTCCAATTTCAGATCAAAGAAGAATCATTTTGAAAATCTACAGTTAAATCAGGTAGACTCGTATGGCCTTTTGAAAGTACAGTATCATCAGCATATATAGTTAACAATGGTTAAATGAGGCAAATTCCAAAGAATATTGTTTATATAAAGAGATGAGAGGATAGGTCTAAGGAAAGATTCTTGTGGAACCCCACTATCAACTGTATCTGTTTTAGAGAAGAAACTGGAGCATCCTGTAATACAATCAATATCATGCAACGATCAGTGAAGTAAAAGGTTACTTCTGTAGAGAATCCATAGCTATACCCACTCAGTTTACTAACTAATAGACTGTGCTTAATTGTTTCAATGGTCTTTTTCAAGTCTAGAAAAAATTGTACCAGTTAATATTGCCCTATCCCCATATTTGAGTATATGTCAAATGTGAAAGTAAAGACTGCTGTCTGTGTACTACATTTTGGACAGAAACCATGTTGTCTACCTGACAGGTCATAGTTCTGTATCTAATTCAGTACTTATTGAATTAAGCTAATGTGTACTATCATAGTTTTTTTCCAAAATTTTGGTTATAGACAACAAACCCAAAATGTTTAAGAACGCTGAATCCACGGACTCTTGAGACGCCAATAGTTCACCAGTAAAGAACAAACCTCAGGTAGTTGGACTATACTGCAACTGTATAAATGCACACCAACCACTCGGTTAACATTAAAATCTTCAATTTAATAAAATAAGTTGTTAAGCGCTTTCACCCGCATGAATATGGGCTTCATCAGAACATCTTTAAAATAAAACTGCTGCTATTTAAATACAGCTTTTGGCGCCAATACTGAATGAATTTACAGTGACATGTACCCCCAACAATTCCATACATAAAATAAGTCTTTCAGACGTTCGGTGAAAATTTCTTGTCGAACATCCTCATTACTCATCAAAAATATAAAATATATGCAAAATGTTAAAATGCAAAATATAACAATATTTGAATATGTATAAATGAACATTTCAAAAACTTTTGACCCCTTGAAGAATATAACTGCCTGTTGTTTCTGTATGGTAACATCTGTAAACTAAGACAATCATCTTATAAACTATGAGACTAAATGTATTTATCTATAACTAGTGCAAAATGTTTAATATATGGCATCTGTCCATAAGGCTCACAAAACTGCAATTAACGAGACTGTGACAAATGATGTGATACCTATGTAATAGATAAAAGTGGTTTGATAGTTACATAATCGTTAATATATATGGTGCTAAAACAGCAAACAATTATTTAGACAAAATAACTCTATATTCCAAAGGAGAATTGATAATTGCAGGAGACTTCAATTGTCTTCTTTCTTCCAATGATACAGCAGACACTAACACCTTTAAAATTTCTTCAGCCACTACACACCTAAAAAATTACATTAATCTAAGGAATCGAAACAATATTAATCATATAAAATTACCCAGTTCCTTAAAATTTTCACACTATTCATATAGGTTTGGGACACAAACTAACATTGACAAAATTTTAGTATCAAACTCTTTACTTTCCAAGATAGAAAATGTATTATTAACATCTTGCCCCCTATTTGACCACAATGCTATCACATTTAATTTAACTTTATACTCTGAAAATTTTAATTTTTATCAAAGAATCCCAGCCTATATTACAAAAGTAATAGGTTTTCAAGACTGGATCTTAGCTGAAATAAACCAATTTTTTTAGAAATAAACAATAATGGAGTAGTAACTGACATAATATTATGGGATACATTAAAAGTTGTACTATACAGGAAAATCAAAAATTGGTATTTAGAAAAAAGGAGAGAGTGGGATAAAAATTTAAATGGTAGAATGAATTGGAAAGCTTAAAACTGAACCTTTCACTAAATGATAAGTTAACCATTGATAAAATTAATAAACTAAAGAACATTAAGAAATTCTATATTATAAAGTGTCAATAAACCTAGAAAAAATTAAATTAAACTCATAGTCTATTAACCCTAAGAGTTTGCATAAAATGCTTAAGTGAAAAAATCATAGCAAGGAAATAATATATATATACAGAATAAGAAAAAATAACAGCTACAGATATGAATACTATACTGTATTGCTTTAGAAAACATTACAAAAAATTAAATATCTCTAAACTAGACTTAGTAAATAGTAAAATTCTAGAAAGATTTCTAAAAGAAAACACTTTAAATTCTCTTTCCCCTGCTTGTGTTGAGAAAATAAACGCTTTACTTTTAAATAATTAAAGGATCAAATAGCTAAGCTAAAAAATAATAAAGCGCCAGGGTTAGATGGTTTAATTCCTGAGATATACAAAACCCTGCCTGATAGCACAGTAAATATTTTACTGAATGCATTAATTGAAATCAAAATTAAGTTTATCACCCCACCCTCTTGGAAATAATCATTTGTCTCACCTATTCTGAAACCCAATAAAGAACCTACTCTCTGTTCTTTGTACAGGCCTATCTCACTTTTAAATATAGATTGCAAAATATTTATGGCTATATTAGCAAATAGACTTAATTCCATCATTCCCAAGTTCATAGAAAATGACCAAACTCTGAATATTAAAAACAGGAAAGTGCAAGATAATATAATAAGACTTCTCTCTTTAATAGACATAGCAAATAAGAAAAAAAAACGAACTGACCATAATGAGTCTTGATGTAGATAAAACATTTGATTTCCTTGACTGGTCCTACCTATTTACAACTTTACATTATAAATTCTCCTCTGATTTCTTAAATCTACTCAAAAAATTCTATGAAAACTCTATTTCATTTATAAAGATAGAGTCATTCCTGTCTTCTTCATTTAAAGTTTTGAAGGGTACTAAGCAAGGCTGCCAACATCCCCTTTACTTTTTGCTCTCACCATTGAACCCTTAGCTAATTACATCAGAAAAATGATAAAATAAAGGGTTATCATCTTAATAATGACTTATCCCCTGAAATACATTTTTTGCTGATGATTTACTGCTAACTAATGGCGATACTGAGACTTGTTTGGATCACTTGCTAAATACATTAGATTTATTTGAAAGTCTGTCAGGTCTAAAATTCAATCATAATAAAATCCAAACTCTTTTAATAAACAAGAATATCACAAACAAATTAAAAAAGTTATAGAAACTTCAGCTGGGACACAGCACAAATTAAATACCTGCGTGAGTTTATAAACTCAAGCTTAAGGATACAATCTCTCTCAATTATAAGAACTTAATAAACACAATCATGAATCTTATAAATAACTGGAATGAGTTTTTTTTTTTACATTTGAAGATAGATTAATGTTAATTAAGATGATTATATTACCCAAGATTATATATATTAGTCAATCCTTGATTATCCCTCCTCCTAAGAAAACTATACTCCAAATTAATAACCTTTTAAAAAAGTTCATTTGGTATCCAAAAAAACCCAGAATATCTCTACAGTGACATACTGCAAGTTGGGAAGAAGGAGTATCATTTTCCTGAGAACTGAATTTTATTTAAATGCAGCTACCCTTGACATGATTTTTATGGTTAAGTTCATTTTGCTCCTCATGTTGGAAAACAATTCATGACGCAATACTATTTTCTAATAACAAACCATTTTTTGAATCCCTTATTAATCTAAATAAAAATATTTTCATATGGTCCTTAAAAAAGTACACACAAGACAACAAATAGGTACTACAGACCTGCACATTTATTAATCTTATCCAATCATTCCATCGAAAACTTATTAATATCCATCTTCCCAATCACTTATACTAATGAATGCTTAATTTCATTTGAGCCTAATAAAATATGTAAATTTCAAAATAAAAACCTACTTTACTGGAATTAATTCCTATCTATAAACAAAGTTCACTCCTCTAACCACTTAATTGCCAGATACAGCTTAGATAATAGAAACTGGTTAGACATACAGGTCTGTAGGGAATTCTTCCACAATAAAATAATACAATCCTTAGATTTTCCAGGAGAACAATACACCTAAAACTTTAGAACTATTACATAGTACTATAAATGGCTCTCTAAAAGGTATCTCATTTACATCTATGATTTATAAAACTGTTAGATCAGATTTTAACTTCATTGAGGACTCTTATTGGAGTTACTCCACGAAAATCAATAAGGAAGAATTTACTACGAATAATAAAAAGCTCCTTCTAACATCAATAGGAGAAACAACAATTTTTCCGTACTAGAAGATATATACCTGGAAATTCCTTCATAGGAGTTATTTAACTCCACAAAAGGTTGGTAAAATAACAAAAAAAAAAGATAGAAAATTCTGGAGATGTAAGGAAGAAAGTGCTGATTGGTATTATATGATTGCTTCATGTAAAATGTTATCCTTTTTGGATGGATTTTAGGAATTTCTGTAATGCACTATGGAATGATAAATGTATAATTACAGACTTACTTATTCTATTTAATGCACCGATTCTAGAAGTTGTACCAAAAACTCAAATTCATGTTCTGTGGTCAATATTTGCAATCACAAGAAAAGTTATAACAAAAAATTGGAAAACTAATTACCCTTTTTCTTTTAATCAAGAGTTTGTTTATTTAGCCAAATATTTGTGTGATAAGTAAATCTCAAGCATTAAGCTTCGAACAAAAAATTCAACTCACAAATTAATTGCTTGAGAAAAGTTATATTCTTTACTGATGAAAACATAAGTGATTCCGTAATGTATGTAAATTTATATTATTTGCGATGCACATTGCACATAGTTTTCTTTGTATGACTGCTAATATGTTATGTTTATTGATTTTAATAAAATAAAAACTATTGTTAAAAAAACTAGTTTAAATGATTTTACTTTTGTTTTTAATAAAATTAATATAAAAGTGTTTTATTTTCTAAGTGCTCATCTTGTTACTGTATGCAATACATGCTGCTGGGCACTTCCTCAAATCAGTCACTGTTCTGATGACAAGATAATTTTTACTACAGGTGCAGAAAGCCAGGAGAGAATGGGAAGAGAGCTGTTCTTTCTGTAAACTTTTGGAGCACTTTCTGACTCAGTGGCTTTGTTGACTTGTTGCAACTGTAGGGAGAGAGAGAGAGACAACAGAGAATGTGAGAAGTACTGCACTGAAGCCAAGCAAAGAATGGCAAGCCAGTCTGTTAGACTTTTAGCATTAATTACCAGATTCCCAACTAAAGTCACAGTGTGTTAAGTATTTTTGTTTTACTTGTCATTTGAATTTGAATTACTTGGTTAGATACAATCAAGCATATATCTAAGGTTAACCTGTGCTGCTGCAATGTTCGAAGTGAGTTTTAGTTTCAAATTATTCTTTATTAATGGAAAAAAATAGTATTGGTGAGAATGAGCAGATTTTTTTTCTTTTAGTGAATTATGATTTCAGTTATATTGCTAGCTGGTCTTTCAATGAGCTTATTACCAAACATAAATGTCCGTCATAAAACCAACTAGTTGTGCAACTGAAATCATAGCTCACTACTGATAAATGTAAGAGCTGCAAAAACTACGTGCACCACTGACTACAAATACCATAAGGGGGAGAGAGGATAAGGGATTGTTGTAGATGCTGGATGCAAAAATTGCAAGGAGAATGAGGTGGATGGCTGCTGGAAACAAATAATTAAACTGCTAGCATGTTGTTGTTTATCATTCATTGCTCAGAACATGAGCAGTAAAATACCTAACAAAATAGGGATTTAACACGCTTCAGAATGAGAATATATACTCTTAGATTTTCTATAATGTTTAATAATGATTGCTACTGCTCTTCTACCACAGCATGAAGATGGTGCATGAGGACTTTTGCACAAAACCGTGGCTTGTATAGCCTTCCAAAGAGCAGAAACATGCCTAAATAGATTTTTGCTTGTGTATAAGTCATTACATTTGATGGCGTAGGAAAAAGCAAAGCAAAGATATATGTATTGGTTCTGACTTCTGAGGATTATGTTTGCACCTATTTGATTAAGTGTGCCTACCTAGTTGTGTTGAGAACTTTTAAATATTATGGCAGAATGTACAAAGTACTCTAAATAGAAAATTTCAGTTTTAGCACAAACAGTTTAGCATTATGTTGATTCTAAGACACACATGTGAAGCAAGGTATATGTATAGTAGTAAAGAAAAGTATAAGCTACAATAATATTTTCCTAATGAAAAGAGTGGTGATTTGAAATGATTAATGTGAGCTTAGTTATGCATATATAAATGCAATCCACCCCAGGGACATGCTTTAAATAATGTTTCCACACTAAATAATTACACTATTTATAATGAGTGTTCTTGTATTATTTTACACCCCTGCTTTTTCCCCTTTCTTTAACCAAACTGTCATTAGTATTCTCAAGGCTTTTCCCCATTCTACCTGTGATGCCCCAGCACTGGCCCAGAAGTCAAGGAGCCTCAATCCTCACCACTGGCAACAGTGGGGAATGTACACCATGGGAAGATAACATGTACACACACAGTAAAGTGTAATTTCCCTTAAGAGCACACAGAGATCACAGTCAGTCTGTGGCTGGTTTCTCCCTCTTTCTCCAGATCTCCAATAACACTCCCCACTGGCATAGCTATAGAGTTGAGATCTCAGCTGAGTGACTACTCTAAGACCTCTAGTAACCTCACTGTCCAACCAGTGCTTTGTGTCCCTGCCCAAGTAGCTAACACACACACACTCCCTGAGATTTATTTTATATACAAACACACACACACCTGAAAAAGGCTGGCACAGGTTTACTAGCTATGCTCCCTTCTGCCCAGACTATAAGGTAGTTCCAGCTGCCACCAGCAAACTCTTATCAGCTACTTTAAGGCCCTTAACAAAGGGTGTCCATTCCCACTGTGTAATATTACTATAAATCCAAATGGTAGTCTGACCAAGAGCAAGGCTGTTTAGGAATGGCCTGTACAGTGTCACCAAACAGATATACAAGTATCATAAGAGCTTAAATATCTCTAAACAGACCAGCCAGAATTAAAAGGTTTAAATATATTTAACAATAAATAATAAAAGAACAACACAATACTCAGTAAGTAATCAGATACATTAGAGTTCAAAATCACAGGAAATATTTAAAACAACATTGCAGGACAGTCTCAAATAAATAAAGAAAACATCTAAGGTACACTTTACTATTTTCCTATCTGAATCTAAAAGAGTTACTATGCCCTAAAAACTTACTTACAGCAAGGCAAATGCAGAAGGTGAGTGGACATTTCCTGATCAAAGACAAAATACAAAATGCACAATTTCTCTCTGAGAGAGTTCTTAAATTAATATCAAATATTACTGCTGGGTTAGCTTGGATGACATCACTTCTTGTCACCTGACTTTCAGTTCCCAAGCTGAACTCCCATTGTCAGAAACTAACAGAATTTAGCATCTCTCTGTGAAAAATACAAATCTCTCAGATGTTTTCAGATCCTGAAAGTCATAAAACAATAAAACACTTGTGTTCCAATTTCCATTAAACATATACATCTAAACAGCTACAATAGTGCAGATACATTCCTGTTCTATTTCAATGGGGCATGCTGTGGTTACAGTTTAACTCAGTACTATACACACACTTCTGTATATCTTGTATCAATATTCACAAATGACATAGAATTATTTACAAAATTTGCAATAGCTGGGCTGTCAGTGTGACATCCCCACAAAAAAAAAAAACTTAAGCTAGTGTTTCAAGTATCCCTTGAGAAACTCTGCTTGAGAGGGTTGCTTATATGGGAATATACCACCCCATTCCCTGCAACCCTAGGCATCATCTTAGTAACTTGGCATTTTGCTGGCTGGCTTGATGTAGCCATGTTAAGGGATTGTGCTCTGTAACTACAGTGAATTTCTTTCTATACAGATAAGGCTGAAGTTTCTGCAGTGCCCACACTATATCTAGACATTCCTTTTCTACAGCTGCACAACATTCCTCCCTGGGGTTCGAGCCTATGACTAAGATATACCACTGGGTCCTCTTCTCCCTCTAAGGAGACCTGGCTGAGTAGAGCCCCCACCCCATGGTTTGAAGCATCCACCTGCACAACAAATACTTTGCTGTAATCTGGACTGGCTAATGCAGGGGTCATCCCAAAGCTCCTTTAAGCTTCTGAAATGTCTGCTCACATGCTAGGGTCCACACTACCTTATCTGGCTTGTTTTTCCTTATCAGGTCTGTGAGGAGAGCAGCTATTGTACTATAATTGGGGACAGACTTTCTGTAGTACCATGCTGTCCCTAAGAATGCCCTCACCTGCTTTTTGGTAACAGAGGCAGGCCATGCCTGAATGGCTTCCACTTTGCCAGGTTCTGGCCTGATCTTACCACTCCCCACTCTATGTCCCAAGTAGAAGACCTCTGCCATACCCACCTGGCACTTACTGGCCTCAATGGTCAACCCTGCCTTCTGTTGTCTGCCCAGCAGCTCCTTGATATGCTGAAGGTGGTCTTGCCAGAAACGGCTGTAGATGGCAATATCATCTAGGCAAGCAAGGGTAAAATCTCCTGCTCCTGCTAGGATATGATCTACCAGCCTCTGGAAAGTCACTGGGGCATTTTTCATCCCAAAGAACATCTTTGTGACCTCATACAAGCCAAAAGGGGTCACAAAGGCTGAGTTCTCTCTAGCACTGGGAGGCAAGGACACCTGCCAGTAACCTTTGGTAAGATCAATAATGGTAAGTTACTTAGCCCCATCCAGCTGCTCTGTGACTTCATCTGTCCTAGGCATGGGGTAAGCATCTGACTCTGTGTGACTATTTAATTTCCTGTAGTCCACACAGAACCTGGTGCTGCCATCGTTCTTTGGTACTAGCACCAATGGGGAGGCCCAGGGACTGCTGGACTCCTGGATTACCCCTAGGCCCAACATTTCCTGTATATCCTCCCTCAGAGTCTGTTTGACTCTCTTAGGCACCCTATAAAGGGCCTGCTTAATAAGCCTTTGGGATCCTGTATATACATGGTGCTGACCAGGTGGGTACACCCTGGTTTCCCAGTGAACATGTCCCCAAACTTCTGTAACTCTGCTCGGATTTCTCAAACCTGGGTAGGAGATAGCTGCAGGGACACTGCTACCCCTTCCACTGAGGTGTCAGTCCGAGCCTCACTGAGAAGATCAGTCACCAGATCCCCTCAGCCTCCTCCTGCCATCCACTGCAAGTACTCAGCACAAGGGCCTCCTTATCATGGTAAGGTTTCATCATGTTAACATGGTACAATCTGTGCCCCTGCCTCCTGCCTAGCAGTTCTACCATGTAGTTAATATCACTGACCTTCTTTACCACTTTGTAAGGTCCCTCCCAAGCTGCCTGCAGCTTGCTTTGTCTGACAGGAATCAAAACCATAACTTGCTGCACCACAGCATGCTCTCTACCTCGAGCATTCCTGTCATACCAGACCTTTTTCGGCTGTTGGGCTTCTGCCAGGTTCTCCTGGGTCAGCCCCATGAGCTCCCTAATCCTTGTCCTGAAGTTTAGGACATATGCCACAACAGACTCCTTGTGGGATTCACACTCACCCTCCCACTGATTTCAAATCAAATCTAGAGGTCCCCTCACCCTATGCCCATACAGCAAATCAAAGGGTGAAAAACCTTTGGATTCCTGTGGAACCTCTCTGTAAGCAAACAGATGAGGCAAATATTTGTACACTCCCTCTTGAACTGGTCTGCAAATGCCCATAGCATTGTCTTGAGTGCATCTCTCAACAACACCATTAGTCTGGGGAAGGTAGGGGGTGGTCTTTAGGTGCTTCACCCCACAGTACTTCCACAGACAAGCCAGCAGGTCTGATGTGAAATTGGCACCTTTGTCAGTCAGTATTTGTTTTGGAAAACCTACCGTGCTGAAAATCTCTAACAAAGCATTTGCCACCTTTTCTGCCTCAATGGAGGACAAAGCCACTACCTCGGGGTATCTGATACATAATTTACTTCTTCTTCTTCTTCTTCCAGCTTTTCCTGGTTAGGGGTCACCACAGTGGATCACCTGTCTGCTCATGATTGGCAGTGAAGTTTTATGGTGTTGAGTTGCCAACCCAGCGCCCAACCTTCCACATAAGGCACACACTCGCACGCACCCACACCTAGGGCCAATTTAGAGTGTCCAATCCACCTACATCGAGTCTTTGGGATGTGGGAGGAAAACGTAGCACCTGGAGGAAACCCACACGACCACAGGGAGGACATGCAGACTCTGCACAGAAGGCACCCCAGCCGAGGATTGAACCAGAGAACCTCTTGCTGTGAGGTGGCAATGCTAACCGCTGCACCACCACAGCCACCCCTGGTAGCATAATCTACTACCACTACTATATAGTTCTTCCCTGTGGAACTTGGGGTACTCAGAGGCCCCACAGTAGCCATAGCATCCCCCTGAAATGGCTCCTCAATCACAGGCAAAGGCATCAAAGGAGCTTTCACCTTGTCTCCTGCCTTGCCTACCTTTTGGCACTGCTCACAGGTCCTGCAGCACCCTATTACATCTCTAGAAATCCCAGGCAGGCCAATAACATTTCTGCATAATATATGCTTTATGCCCATATGACCTGTAAAGGGAATATCATGGGTTATGGCTAGGAGCACCAAATGGTAGGCTCTGGGCACTACCAACTGCTGTATTCCCTCACCCTCTAGCCCTCACTCAGGGGTCCATTCTCTATACAGTAACCCTTTGTAGCAGTATACAGATTCACCCTTCCCTTGAAAATCAGATGTCTCACTAGCTACCTCTCTCAGGCCTTGTAATGTAGGGTCTGAGAACTGAGCCTGTCTTACCTTTCTCTTGATGACCCTTACCAGCTCCCCTTCCACAGGAAGTCTGGTATCCTCTGACAGCAGTGCCTCACTGTCAACTTGGGTACTATTACTCATCGCTGCCCTTTCAGTCACTGTCCAAGGGAACATCAATACCAACAAGCAGCTGTGGCTCACATTCAGTCTCACTGTTACAGAGCATCTCCCTCCCTGAAGTAACCACCTCACCAGTCCTGGTTGCAAGTGTGTGGTCTGTCTGTGTCTTCCCCAGGCTACCAGACCCACATGTTTGTCTCCAAGCCTGACTTTGTGTAACTGCATACACACAAGGTACTGCTTTATCAACATAATTTCCTATCAGGATAGCTGGAGGGATATCCTCAAACACACCTACTTGCTGACTTCCTTTTCCAACCTCCCAGTCAAGGTGAACCCCAGCAAAAGGTATTTGGAGTGGTGTCCCTCCTAAAGGTCTGACTGGAGTAGACTGCCCAAGCAGGTAGTGCTCCTCTTTATCCATTGCAGGCTTCACAATGGTTAGGTCAGAGGCTGTGACTTTCTTAGCAATGGCCTCTCTCCCATTTACTAAGATAGGATGTAACCTCTTGCGGTAGTTTGGTACCCTTGTTATCTCAAGACAACATACTGCTGGTATTTTGTCATTCCCACTTACTGGGTCTCCCTCCTTTTGTTCCCTACATTGCTTGCATGGACATCTATATGATACATGGCTCACTGGTTGCATTTAAAGCATTTAGCCCTTTGTCCTGGACATGTACCCAGACTAGTGACTTCCCCTGCTATTGGCAGACTCTGTTGGGGCAGTCTAGGCTGCCCAACATGGGTTCCCTTAGACCCATGAGCAGCACTGGGTATCCCTTTCCTGTGCAGTGATGCCCTGCTTGCTAGGTATAGGTCTCCCTTCTTCCCCAACTCATCTGCAGTATTGCATTTCCTATCAGTTAACCAGATTCTCATGTCCTCAGGCAAAGTGCTAAGGGCTTATTCCCTCACCAAAAGGTCTGTCAGCCCTTTAGAAGTGGTGACCTGACATCCACTAATCCACCTATGAAAATAAGTGCTTAGTTCAGAAACATATTCAAACACATTTTCATCTGCCTTCTGTCTTATGTTTACAGAACTTTTTCCCATAATCTTCAGGTGTTAACTTAAAACATTATAATACATAGTTTTTATAGTATAATTTAAGCAATCAGTATCAGACAATTTAGAAATAGCAATTACAGTTTTCCATGGAGTAATGTGGTCAGGAACCCTGCCCAGAGCTCTTGGTCAACATTACACTGTTTACATAACCTTTCAAACATATGAATGAAACTATCAAACTTATCCACCTCTGCAAATTGTGGAAGACATTTACTGACTTTTGTTGCTTATAGGGTTTGGTTACTCCCTTCCCCATTACTTCCATGACCCTGGCAAAGAATCAGCATCTTTTTCTCATGTTGGCTCTGCCTTTCATTCTCCTCAGCTTCCAGACATCTCAGTCTCTCTGCTGCTTCTAATTCTATTTGTTTCTCCCACCACAGTTTCTCTGCTGATTCTATTTGCAACTGTTTGGCATCCAGTTCAAGTCTCTTTAACTTCAGATGGATTTTTAAATCCTCTGTGGAAAGGTTGAACTGCCCATTTTTTTGTGACTTGTACATCTCCAAGGCCAGCCTGGTTGTCCTCCTGATTGCTGGTCTGTGATGCAGCTGTGAGGAAGGCTACAATCATTTCTGCCTTATTCAGGTTGGCATGCACCAGTCCTTTAGGCTGGCACATCTTATCCAACTGGTTCCTTGTCAGCTTGCCATGCTCCTCTGCTGACAAGTTTCCTGCTCTCCCTGACTAAGCTACCAAAAATAATAAAACAATTGTGATATGAAACTTTGAATGTTCACTGTGTCACTGATTGAGAGTACAAACACCTTCCTTAGTGACCACTGTTTACAGGCTACAGAAATTCAATATCCATACAACTACAAGCCAATTAATATATGATGTGGCTATCCCACCACTGCCAACTAATTAATATGTAACTCCCCAACACTGGCTCAGTAATCAAAGACCCTCAATCCTCACCACTGGCAACAGTGGGTTATGAACACATTGGGAGGATGACAAGTGCACACACAGTAAAGTGCAATTTCCCTTAAGAGCACACAGAGATCACAGTAATTCTGGGAATGGTTTCTGCCTCTTTCTCCAGATCCCCAATAAGACTCCCCCCGGTACAGCTACAGAGTTGAGATCTCAGCTGAGTGGCCAAGTTAAGACCTCCGGTACCCTCTCTGTCCAACCAGTGCTTTGTGTCCCTACCCGAGTAGCTGACACACATACTCCTTGAGATATGATTTATATACAAACACACACATATACCTGGGAAAGGAATGGCACAGGTTTACTAGCTATACCCCCTTCTGCCCAGACTATAAGGTAGTTCCAACTGCCACCAGCCAACTCTTAACAGCTAATTTAAGGCTCTTTACAAGGGGTGTTGATCCGACTGTGTAATGTTACTATTAATCCAAATGGTAGTCTGACCAAAAGCAAGGCTATTTAGGAATGGTTTGTATAGTGTTACCAAATAGATATGCAAGTACCCTAAGAGCTTAAATATCTCTAAACAGACCAGCCACAATTAAAAGGTTTAAATATATTTAATAATAAATAATAAAAGAACAACACAATACTCAGTAAGTAATCAGTTACACCAGAGTTCAAAATCACAGGAAATGTTTAAAACAACATTGCAGGACAGTGTCAAATAAAGAAAACATCTAAGGTACACTTTAGTATTTTCCTATCTGAATCTTTTAAAAGAGTTACTATGCCCTAAAAACTTACTTACAGCAAAGCAAGTGCAGAAGGTGAGTGGACATTTCCTGGTTAAAGACAAAATACAAAATGCACACCCCCGGATTTACTAATCTTCTGTGCAGGACTAGCTTAGTGCTACACGGAAGCGACCATTTAGGAGCAGGATGGCAGCGCCCAAGCATATTAATGAGGTGTGTGGCCCAAGCTCCTAGGCTTACATGGAGCATGTAAGAGTGCAGGGGGCCTGTCTGAGAGCAGAGCTCTCAGAATAAATATGCCCCTGCAAAGTAGAACAGCAGAAAGGGGTATGCAATTATCGAGATCGCTCACAGGTGACCGCATATGCCCACCAACAGTCCCCCTTGTGTACAATAGCAACAGCATATATAAATAAATGAAGAAACCCTTGTATTTTTTTTAAAAATCCGATTAAAGCTAACTGTAGGTGCGTGGGTATGCCCATTGCTTAGCTACAGTTAATGCAGCTTAAATGGCTGAAGAGGATAACAAGGAAGATATATGCAAATGAAGCAGCATAGCAATAGTGTAGTGGACAGACCATTCGCCTTATGAGCAGGAAGTCCTAGTTCGAGTCCCACTGCAGCAGATTCCATTTTCCATGGCAAAGCACGTTACGAGCAATATTTATGTTGCATAACTCACTAAATAACATATTTTTATGAACTGGAGTGCTGCAGTAAATGCACATGTGAGGTGTCAGTGTCATAATGAATAAGGCACAAGTTAGCAGGTGTAAGCACAAATAAGCAGTAGTAAGCATATTTAAGCACTAGTAAATGGGCTTAAGCCCGTTTGCGCAGCAGTAAGTAATGCCCACACTGGCTAAGCAATTCTAAAGCTAACACTGTGTAAGCAGATGTAACGGCAGGTTAGCAGTGCTTACTGTTGCTCAAACCCGCTTACAACTGCTCAAAAGTGCCTTAATCACTCTGTATCCAATGGGCCTTGTTCTTCTCATCAACAAAATAAACAGCCATGCAGGTCTCAAACCCAGTAGCTATCCACTAAGCCATCATAGAAGTACAGAAGAATGAGGTAGTAGCAAAGAAGTCCTCACCATAGTATAACCAAACTGAACCTGTGAAAGGAATCAGTACACAGTAATATGTACCATAACCCACTACATAACATAAATATGTGAACTGGAGTACAGCAGTAAGCCCAGAAGTGAGGTGTAATTATAATAGAGTGTTGAAGTCCCCAATAAAACACAAGGACCCCATAGAGTGTACGTACACATTAGTCAAGGATACCAGGCATACATATAAGGTGTAATAAATAATACCACAATGCCAAAAAGGCATTATAATTAAAGTCTAATGTAAGCAATGCTAAGCATTGCAGAGACCAGCTTAGGAGGTGTGAGCAATGTGTAGACCAAAACACCCACCACCACACACAGGTTGGAATTGAAATAGAAAATTAACACATAAAAAAATAAAAACGTAGGGCACACCACACCAATGTTCGAGAGAGAAACTGCTTTATTGCACAGAAAGATGACTGAGCGCTTTCACCTGCACATACCAGAATTCATCAGAGTCATCACACAAAACATCACTTCCTTGTTATATTAAAATCCTATGACATCACAAATAGCTAATTGACTGCTGCCTAAATTAAAATAAATATGGAACACCAAAAAGCATAGAATAAATTGTTAAAATATCACTAAAATCATATAATTACCTCAACTATAAATCGCACCAAATATAAAACCAAAATACAACAGTAAGCAAATTGTGTTTAAACCTCCTTCCTAACATCTAGATGTTGATAGACCTCTGCTTCAAAAGTGGGGCAATAGAAATATTGTCATTGATCCCTGGAAAATGTTTGGCAATCAGTCTCAATTGCCACCTTGTTTCACACAACTCAAGAGCAGTTTTAAAATTATCACCCCTTTCATTCATTTCAACCCTGTCAATTATAAAAAAATAAAAATCTTTTAAAGTTTGAACAACATACTGACTGGTTATACAGTGTAGACCAGCTAACTCATTGTGTCCAGTGGTATACCCCTTTAAACAATGCCAACCTTAGGTAAGCTGGTTTGCCCATAGCTTAGCCTTTTCAAAACTGGCCAATCACGGAAAAGTGCGGGAAATCGGCCCTACTTAAACCCAAGAGGTGGGAATGCATCTCATAACTGGTTGCAGCTTCCCCTTGCAGGCACTATGGCAGTAATGGGAGAAGAAGTGCGCTTCCGCGTGCAGCGCTGGTGCATCCAGGAGTCCAACATCATGGCAGGACTCCTAGTTAAAGACCATGCTCAGAAACTGCTGCAGGGCCAGTACCAGGGCTCCCAATATAAGGCAGAGGCCTGGAACCATCTTGCCTGTGACCTCACCAGTGCCACTGGCATACCCTGAACTGGTGAGCAGGTCAGGCACCACTATGCCGACCTGAAGTGGTGGAAGGGGGGGCCTCTTGGAGGAGTGGCTCCAAGAGGCTAGAGCATCAGGGGATGTTCCAGACGTGTAAGTGTTACCCCAATATGTGTGTAATAATTACCAGCTCAGGTATATCATGGATAGGTATGGCTAAGTATTCCTCTTATGTCACCCACAGCTGCAATGGAGTGGGTCGCAAACCAGGAGGCCCACATCAGCCACCTGGCGAGGTTGTGATGCGAGGCAGGTCAGTAATACTCATGTATTTACTGTCATAGGAAATAAAAATAAAAGTAGTAGTAAATTAATTGCTAGTATAAAACCTGTATTGTTCAAGACAAGTACTGCATACACTAGAGAATATGGCAGTAAGAGTCGCATACTGTCTGTAAGTCAATAAACGTGTAATAGGCTGAAAAAACAGGTTGAACAGCTGGACTGCATGTGTATATCCTGATATCATATGGTAATGTACATATGCAAGCATGTAATAGTACTGTAGTATTAAGCACTGTTACCCACACTCTGCAACATAAATTGAATGTGTAGGAATGCCTGTATATGACAGGTTTAATCCCCAGAGGCCATTTAGTACAACTGAGAGACTCATAGACAGTAAACAGGGAAAATGCAGACAACAAACACCAAATAGCACATGCAACTGAGATTTGAACTGTAGTTTTTTAGCTCACACAGCCACTGTTCGAATCCTGCCAGTGGTAGTAGTCTGCATACAGAATCATACCCCACAACTGTACAGATATGTCCAGGATGTCTAGTAAAGTGGCCCATATCTGCTGCCTATCAACTTGTCCCCCTGGAAAATCAGTGGGATGATCCTAGACGTATAGGCAGCAAACAGGAAATACAACTGATTGACACACAACTATGAGAACAAAGATGGCACACTAGCAACTTCCCAATACCTTATGTGGCTAAGAAGTCATGTATATCCCATTTACACCCCAACGTGTCAAGCCGTGGTCAGAGTGTGTACAGTAAAAGAGTGAGATGTATGTGCATAATAGCAATGTGGACTCTGGTACTGTGTGTGGGAACATTCGGGTAGTGCTAATAAACATTCCTCCCACAGGTCTGTCAGATACCAACACTGTGCCCAGAAATACAAGAATGATATGCAGTTGCTCTGAATAATGAGGTATTACACATCATTGTCACCCACACTGTCCGACAACATATAACTGTCTAGGAAACTGCATATGAGTGTTGTAATACAAGGTCAGAATGCAAAAGCACAAGGGATTAATAAGACAGAAAGCAGATTGGAGATATACAGCAATAGCAGACACAACTGTGATGGACAGTGTTTAAGTTGTAGCAGACACAGCCATGGTCTGAATCCTGGGAGTAGAATTAGGCTGCATATAGATGCATACCCCACAACTGTACAGATGAGGCCAGAATGTCCAGTATATGTGCCCATATCTGCTGCCTGTCCCCCTGTCCCCCTGGTAAGTCTGTGGGATGATCCCAGATGTGTAGCCAACAAACAGGGAATACAAGTGATTGTCAAACATCATGAGAACACACCTGTCACTGTAGCAACCCCCAAAACTGTTAGGAGAGTAATATTGCAAGTATGTCCTATCTACACTCCCATGCCATGAAGCTGTGACCAGAGTGTGTACAGTAACAGAGTGAGATGTATGTGCATAATACTAATGTGTAATCTGGAACTTTGTGTGGCAGCTGTCAGGTAGTGCTAACAAACATTGCTCCCACAGGTATGTTGGATACGAACACTGTGCTAAGAAATACAGGCCATTATAACCTGTACTGGTACTGTTCACTTTGGTATTGTAGGGAACTGTGAGTGTTGCAGTTTCTCTGAATAATAAAGTATCACTGGTCACTGTCACCCACACTGTGCTACATAATATAACTGTGTAGAAAAGCATGTATATGTGTGTGTCAGGTCACTAAAGGTGGAAGAGGGCAATATTCCAGATATGTCCAGGCACACCAGCATGTGGTCAACACATGGCCAGAGTCTTTGCAGAAAGAGTTGGATAGCTATGTGCAAAACAGCAACCCAGAATCTGGGAGTATGTGTAGAAACAGTTACTGTTAACAAACATTCCATACACAGGTATACCAGGTAAGAGGTGTATACTGCAAGTAAAACCAGGTAATGTGTAACGATGACGGCAGCCATATCACTGTCCAAAGTAAGGCTATAGGGTAGTGTAGTAAGGCTTGTAAGGTACAGATAACAGCACCGACTAGGAAAGTAATGTGGACTACAGGAATATACTAGTTGTTAATTGACATCTTTCTCTCCCCCTCACCATATCTCCAACAATAATCAACATACCCACCTCAACTGGTATTTATTGACTCTGATAATGTCACGTTGTTTGATAAATATATTAATGGTTCCCATGCATGTGCTATATTGAATTATTCCAACGCCGGTTTGATAGTGTTATCAACATACCTGCATGCTGTTCTTATTGCCACTGTGGTCCCATATATGCATGTGTTATGTTTGCTATGCAACTGTTCCATATCTGGTGTCTGGGTTAATGGGAATATCTATGCATGCTGTTATACCTAACCTGGAATGTGTTGACTATTACTAACCCATATATGATGATGAAATCTAAACACTATAGCACGCTTGGGAAGGCCGGTCCCAGCGGACCCACCTGTCCCACCTCAGCTGGCCGTGGCACCGAGCACCAGCATGTCTGGGGCCCAACCCTGGACCTCCCTGTCCTTTGGTCCTGTACTGCCTTTGTGTGGAACTGCCTCAGGGGATGGGGCTCACCCCCTGGGAGTGTGCACGGACAGGCAACTGTCACCTGTCGCCAGGTCAGGGTCATGGTGCATTAGAGAGTCAGCCTGGCTATGCAACTCAAACCCCAGCACAACAACCTTCGGGGCTGTGAAGGTGCAGTGCTGGCTGCCCATGGGCGGGGACCTCAGTCCCACTGTTACCACTAGGGGGCTTGTGGGCTTCTGATATCCCAACACCCTTCCCCATTAAGGTGTATACCCCCACATGTGTCATATACCACCCTTGTATGCGTCTTGCTTGTCTTGTCTGTTAATCTACCCAACCTACCTCCCCAAATATACCTACTACCCCTCCCCAACATCTCACTCTCAACTGAAAAAAAGAAAAACA